>NC_092699.1:24088480-24318480 GCF_964275005.1 Diadema setosum | reverse complement strand
TTCATCAGTATTCTGACACAATCATACAGAATACAGAAAAAAAGAGAGAGAGAGAAAAAAAAATCTTCTTTGGAAAGTACAATTGGCAACTTCTCTTTTGAATTTAATGATAAGTCTACTAATCTAAACTCAATCGACAATCCATCTCAACCTCCCGTCACCAACAAAATCTCCAAAATCTTTCATTTGGCAGAAATTTTTCTTTTCATTTTTTCTTTCTTTAACTCTTCGTCATAAGTTATCGTCACGTCGCAAACTACCATTTAGTCGTCCCCGAACAGCCGCGATCCGCCCCTCGACTTACACCGGCGATGATTCAAAGACATTAATCCTACAATCGCGGGACAAAATCTCGCTCTCTTAATCCCACTGGATTATCAGCAATGACTTCTAGTTTTTTTTTTCTTTCAAACTTTTTTCTTTTTTCTCCATGCAGGCAAGTACACATACATACATTATTTTCATGTGTGTATGTGTGTGTGTGTGTGTGTGTGTGTGTGTGTGTGTGTGTGATAGGAGGTTCACTTCTCTTCCAAATGCAGCAATGTGGATCGAGAGATAAGTAAAACCTACCAACCTCATCGGTTCTTAACACACACGTGACGTTTCTATAAAAATACTCGGCAAACCACGCGTCGCTAATTTGTTCCAGTTAAATTATTCTTCACGTGTGCTAGCATGTTTCAAACTTTCAGGGTATTTCCATGCATTCTTTACTAATATCTGTATTTCTTCGTATTTTTTTACCCCCCCCCCCCCAAAAAAAAAAGAGCAAATGATGCTACATAATAGATATACACATGTATTTGATATAACCGTCATTCTTCATTCCTTTTCTTGTTTGCGTTTTTGCATAAACAGTAATTTTTCGACCAATTATAGACCACTGAATACCACTAATTCAGGCTCTGGTAGAAATCTTGTATTACTAGTAAGAATGCCAACATGAACAGTGCATAGTTTGTCACGACGCTGCTCAATTCAGCAAAATATCTGGACACAAGATGCTCATGGACTAGTACAGTCACCCCTACATTCGCAGGATCTAGCATCTGTTTGTTTCACGCACGATGCCAATTCGACATGTTCATCGTCCATCATAAACAATCTTACAAAATACAATCGTGCATTGTAAGTTAACCTTAAGGGGGTAGTGGAAGATAACTTTTTTTTTCAAATGCAAGTAAATGTAAACGAGAACAATTGTCCATGATTATCAGAAACTCAAGAGGCAACGAAATTTGCTAAACTATTCAATCGCCAACTTTTTTTTTTCAACTTTGAGGGGGGAAAAAAACATAAAACTAATCCATCCACGACACACTCTCAGGCAAAATGATGGCAATTTTCTGCCCTAGGATTGGCGCGGAGACAAGGAAATCAAGAAAACGCAATTCAACTTGTCCCGCCTCAAATTACGTGAGATGCCTCCACATCACAATAAAGCGATCCCGATTTTGCGGCAGCCACTGTGTCTTGAGAGTATAAGAGGCGCGTTTAGCTTGCCTGCCTTGAATCAATCATAAGACCTTGTCATGAGACGCGGCTGCTTAAACTATCCTTAACTTGCCTTGGAAACACAATGTAAGTTTCTCCCCCCCCCCCCCCCCAAAAAAAAAAAAAAAAGCAACAGGCTCGATTCTTCTTGTAGTCGGTGATTAAGCAAAGTAAGAGCGTGAGGCCAACATTTGCAACTGGGGATAAAAGAATTGTCCATGTTGGAAACATCAGCCAGGGAGATCGAAGTGGGATTTGACAAATTACTCTGCGCACATACCGCGTACCATACACCCATTGTCTTTTTCTCTTCCTAGTTTCTGCCTGATCGAGAAATATTCTTTTATTTCAGCTTCACCTGTTCCCAAGACAGGAAAAAAAAAACCCAAAAAACAAAACTTATTCAATTCGTTTCTCATTTGAATCGACATAAAAATGATTTTGGCATTCTAACTTTTTGAGACATTATTCTGACCTCGGCCCTTGTACGACTTGTCCACCTGCTATATCACGTAGACAACTTATTTTTGTTTTTCCTATGGAATTATATCATCATTGAACAATGGCTTGAAAATAGCATTTAAAGGCAAATTTAAGTGATCTTTGAACATGACAAAATTTGCCAAAAATCTACTCAGCGCATGCACACATCATGTAGCTTACCTGGGTCAATTATAATAAAAATCTACCCTTTTGTGTTGTTGTTCTTTTCATCTTTTAAACATCGTGTTAAGAATATATTGGGGATATATGGATTGGTTCGGATGGACCAAGTCCAAAATATAAACGCCTCCGATTATAGTCTTCTGGGGCGGAGTCACTGAATGACGTCATTCCTTCAGCGGATACCTTAAGCTCTCATGTCAAAAACCGTTCTAGAAGTGTCATAATTCAATGACCCAGAGAAAGGCAGATTAGTAACTTCGGTGCTCACCACGACAAATCGATGACATCATCAAAGATGACAGCAAATTTCACTTCCCTGCAGTGTCCAGTCAACAATATATTTTTTAATGCATTTCACCACTGAAGAGTGTGATACAGTAGCGTTATCGATTCTCGACAACAATAGTCTAGTCACAACATTTGAAACTGCATGTTTTTGTTAGCATCAATCGATAGAACCATAATTCGTCTTGTGCCCGGGCACCGGGAGAACGACGCGAACGCACGCGATTCAAGGAATCCATGCCTGGGAGAAATTCCGAAGACGCGAAGCGCATTTTACATTCATGGGCCTCGCTAGCGTTCGCGTCTTTCTCCCGACCGGGCACACGACGCATTTAGTTCCATCGAAATGTGATAATCTACTGTCAATTCAATTGACCTCGAAAAACAAGCTAAATGCAAACAATGAAAAATACTGAAGTTAGGAATTCATCAGTTTCACACGTTTTCTCGAACAGTCTATCGCTGTTATTGTCGTAAAGCATTGGGAACAATATTATTATCAGTGTTATGGGGTGAAAGTTGTACATGTATTGTAGCACATGTACTTTAAAATTTCCATGAATCTCTTCTCTTTAGTCCTATTTTACTTGTCATGAAACTTTTCTCCCTTTCCTTTGTTTGTTTGATTTCATTTCATTTTTCAAAGTATTCTTGAGCGTGGAGTAGAGAATAAAGCGATTCCGAGATATATCTCGAACCAAGTATAGTCTTGTTCAGTAGTGGCCCTTATCACTGCGCTTTATTGTTTGATCTGATCAGGCCAGTTGTTGTGGTCGCTGTTGTTATATTGATTCAGGGGGAGCGAGGGGTGGTTTAAGGGGGATAAATGATACAACAGACGGTTCTTGACAGAAGTCATGATGACATGGTGACGAATCATCGCTCGAGGCTCGGCGCTGGAACTTCGAGAAACGTGACGGCAACTACGTTACGAGGCCTACCCCGGCTATCTGTCCCAACCGCAAATAAAAGGCGTGGCAGGGCAACATGCATCTAATAGTCCCGTGCATATAGTTCCGCGTTACGCACTTTCCAGTTTGTGCTAATCAGAATGTGTACACTCATTAATACATGTATGCATGGAGCTATGTAGCTCCATGGTATATGGATGCTTTACACACGTCAACGTAAGAAACTTGTGAAAAGGCAGTTCAACTCATCTCACCAACCCTGATAATAATTAATACTGTAACATTGTTCTTATCATGACTGTCCTTGGTTCACACGGAATATTCCTCAGTGCCTTCATCGTGGTCTGGGGTTTCGAAAAAAAAAAGATCCACTTTCGAAAGTCATAACTTTATTTTGCGACAGCCAAGTGAAGATGAAGTCCAGGCCGAGGACGCGATGGAAATGGGTTAAATCCGGGCTTTTTTTACGTCACAGTAAGGCATATGTTATTGATACGCCAGAGTGGATTAGGAGTTTAAAGGTGCAGTGAAGGTCAAGGCCCCTCCCCCCTTTTTTTTTTTTTTTGGGCGGATGATTATATTATGTGTTCATAAGCAGCCGCACGTCTTACAGACAAAGTTAATATTAATGAAAGACAGGACTTCGGGTTTTTTTTTTTTCTGGGCCATCCTTGACAGTTTGGCCTCAACGAGACTAGTAAAAACAATATTTGTCATCAGTGAGTCTGCTGATAGCTTCGTCCGCCACAAGAGGCCCAGATCTGCGCTTTCCTTCGATGAGTGTACACACCAATTCACAGGGTGGTGGTAATATGTGCCTCTACGATAGAAGAATGCAAGTAATGTGTGTAACAATTATTTACATGTGATTCTATGACGTGAAATGATATGGCACATTGTATGATATCATAATACATATATATATATATATATATATATATATATATATATATATATATATATATATAACACATATATATAGTTATACACCAAGTTCGACAGTAACATTTTTGACTGATGGCCTTAGTCGCCAGATCCGGGGGTGTTTCATAAAGCAGTTCTTGTGCTGAATTATTCAAATTCTGATAAGTATAGCACATCAAAAGTGATCACAAGTCGTTCGTAACTTTAAGAACAGCTTTGAGAAACACCCCCCCCCCCCGGCAAAAAGATAAATTTGGTGGCACGACACCACTTTTTAATGGCCCAAGCCACTGGGTCATCACTATCGAGTCCTGTTTATACACAACAATCTATTTATTTGGATTTATGCATTTTCACTTATTCATTTCGAGATTTTTGTCTTACTTCAACTCAGTTCAGTTGAGAGTTCTTTGTATAATGCATAGGCCTACATTATACAATAAATTTCTAGAAGATACATAATAAAGGCTGTGTATCATGAAGTATAATAAACTATACATACAATTTATGTTGATATACCTATTCATTCATTCATTCATTCACTTACTCACTCATTCATTCATTCACTCATTCATTCATTCATTCATTCACTCATTCATTCATTCATTCATTCATTCGTTTATTAATTCATTCATGGTATTGTGATTACTTCATAAGAGTGTCTCCTAGTGTCCTTGTTTGTTTGTTCAAGTTTGTTCCATATTGTGCGTGTACGCATGTAATGATGCATGTCTGTTATCCATGTATGTCTCAAGGGTTATGACGTTGTTGGCAATATTCAATCTAGTCCCGGAATAAGTGAAAACACTTTTCAAAAAGTAGTAGAAGGGAAAAAAGATGAATCACGGAGATCAAAATATCTCCATAAAGTTGCTGCGGATAGCCCTGACTCTGAATTCAACATCATAACAAAATATACTTGCGTGGGCTACCTGTGCCCTTGTTTCTTCGAAGCGTAAAAAAAAAGGGGGGGGGGGGGTAATGGGATTGTTCTAAGTAGCGTACATTTTCATTAAATGATTGACAGTACTCCAAACATGACTTTGGCGCTCCGCCTAAATTGGAAGCCTTGCCCTCGAAGGCATATAAGCTTGCCAGGTCAAGAAGGGGGTTCCTAACTGGGAAATAATAGTTATAAACTTCCTGTATAACGTCAGCCCCCTCCCCCTTCGGTACAATGTATCTATCTCTCGCTTCCCTTCCCAGAGAAAATGCCTTTCAAAATATTGAATAACTTATTCGCATATGCAGGGGCGGATCCAGGAATTCCGTAAAGGGGAGGCGCCTTTACAAAATTAAAGAGGGGGGGGGGGGAGGTGCACGCGCCCCCTTTTTTCGTTTTATCTATTCTGTTTTAACAAAAAATAAAGAGGGAGCGCGCGACCGGTGGCTCCCCCCCCCCCCCCCCAAATCTGGATCCGCCACTGACACGTTCGTTGTGTCATTGTGCAAATCCTGTACAAAACTGAGATTCAATTGTGAGACTCAAACTCTATAAGGCAACATGTCTGCCGGATCAATGGCACTATGCGCAGTGCTGATCAGTCGCTCGAGCCAAGATTCTAATCGGCTATAAGGAGAGGAACATTAACAATACACAGTGAGGACATAATAGAGAAACACGAACAGGAATTATAGAGAACTTCCGCTGATATGCCGCGCCAAGAAAATGGGACCGCATTATCGCGTAAAATCAGACTGAACATTGCTGTAAAAAGAATCCCTCTTTGTTCTCTGCTGGCGCTAAATACTTTTTTTTTTTTTTGGTACAGTAGATTTTTATGGTATTTATTTCCTCTTTTACTGCTAAATTATTGCTTTAGTCAATTTTGTGCTATGATATGAATGGGCTGACACAGGTCGAAACTGAAATGACAAAGTTCTCGGACACAATTTATCACTTATTGAGCTCTCCCATGTAGCTTTGAGAATTTGGTCATTCAGCTACAGTTCAAACGAAACGAAATATAGCTTACAGATCAACTGACTTAGGTCGAATCTTTAATTTCATGAACGGGTGTAAGTTTGGGGAAGTAATTGGGAAAGGTATACAGAATCAGGTAGTCGTCCCTGCCAGGTTGTTTCTATTTCGCTGGGATTTATATGCAAGTCTTTCATACAGACGTGACGAAATCACTTTGGCGTCACTTACTATAATATATCAATCTTCGGCGGCATTAATGAAGAGATTAGAAATATCGAGTGTCAATCCCCAAGCATCACATGCGTTAAAATGTACCCTACAACACGTAATGGTATTATCATCTCAATTTCATTTAAATTTGATGAAGAAAAAAAAAAGAAATAGTTACAGGATTGAACGTTATATATTTCTAATGGATTGTGACGGAGACATTATGTACAATGTACGAAATGGAGCAGATTAATAGGCTGATGATGTTTATCATAAGATGAAATTTGCCGTATTTGATTGTTTGTTTGTTTGTTTGTTTTTCGTCAACCATGGTGAAAACAGTACTCGGTGTAGCTTCGAAATAAAGACACGAACACAAAGTGGCGATCAATTACTGTATTCACGTATCACGTACACTGTTCGAGAGCGGAGGAAGCAGTATATCGGTTGAACAAAAGAAAGAACAAGAAAGCTAGTGTTTACACGTCATCAACGTTTAGTCTGACAAAGCAATACTGACTAAAGTGCTTTTGCTGGTCGTAGTGATGGGGACATTAAAAGATGATGGTAAAATACCTGTAGCAGTAGTTCCCGTAACCAGTCCAGAAAGTTGGGCAGCAGCATTGTGTTCCGATATAAAACTGTCCCGCAACTTGCGTTGAGTGCAGGGCCACGGCGGAGAACAGGACGACAAAGGTAACAAGCGATCCCATTTTAATACGTCTTTGGGGAGGCACGTCCGTTGACATGTATGAAAGAACGAAATCCGCTTCGATAAGGCGGACGATATAATTTAAGAAGAATTAGTTTCTGCGGCGTGTGCTCCGCCAGTCGCAGAAGAGGGTGCAGCCTCCGATTCTCGTCTGTAGGTCGTCTGCACGCAGCGCGAGTTTTTCGTTGAGTAACAACTTTGTTGGCACCTGACCCTGAGATGTGACAAAGCGCGCTACGCAGAGTAAGAAAGGGGACAGCGCAGAACAAGAAAGATGTTGCGCGTACGTCATTCGACGTAGAAAACTTTCGACTGATCGCGCCCGCAATGCGCCGAAAAATCCACGCTCACCGGCAGCAGCTACTGGTAGTCTTTATAGAACAGTCCACTTACCTCTGCTGGAATATGAAACGGAAGCCACCAAGTAACATAGCTTTTACGATTAGAACGCTGGCAAAATATGCAAAGGCCGTGATAAGGTTGGTGGTAATGACTGCCACGATAGCCCTGGTGTTGCGTGTAATCATTCCGGTACCTTTTATGATCACTAACACAATAATCATCATATAAGTCAGCCAACAACTACATACGCGAAATTATTTTGCTTTATTTTTTGCTTTATTTTGCTTTATTTTATTTCATAAGGCGATATCAATGACTGTAAGGCATAAACTGACTTACATGTTTAACAAAGATCCCCACTCGAGTTTTGACTAGTCAATATCCTATATCATATAGTATGCATTTATTACAATAATTTCATATTGTTATCATATTGTTTAATATAATATCACACTATCAATATGTATCATAGTACTGTGACATTACATCATATTTCATATCCTTCAATAACGAAATCATGTTCAGTGATTGGTCTATATGCCCTATAGCGTCATTGTGACCGATAATAGGACGGCTTCGCCCCTCAGAAAATAGTGCTATTCCTGCCACCTCGGAATCCATAATTTCAAATATAGCCTCTTATAACACTGTATATCTGTTTGATATCATATCATATTACATAATTTTGTATCATATCATAAAATATTCAAAAAGTGAAAATTAAGTGACGATTGGTTTCAGGTCAATGGGAGACTATTATTGATTGTGTAACAGTGACATCGTTCACTGGATCTTGATGCAAATCCATATACGTTTATTTGAATGTATCCCCTTTGTCCAAGTCAACTGAAACATGAAAGGAATTACTCCCCCTTAACCTTGCCATCAAAGTGGTCTGAAACAAAGGCTAGCTCGAGGTGAGCTCCGCCTCTTAGCGGTGAGTGCATGGGGAGCTCCGAAGAACCCCTCCGAAATGCCGCCCTACCAAATTTGATAAGGGGCATCCGGTGGTGCGCAAGACATCATAGATAGGGAGCAAGACAGAGCACAGTAGGAAACGTCACAATAACAGCGACAGACTAATGTACTCGCTCATAATGATAATGATAACAACAACAATAACAGACATCGGCACTATCACAACCCCAGTTTTCTTGTGGGGAGAGAGGGGAGGGGCGAAGGAAGGGGGAGGACAACAAAGATTTTGTACTATGAAGAGATACAGGAAGCGATGTACGTTTCCTATAGTGTAAGGAACTCCATTTTCTTACTTTCTGTTGTCTTTTCTGAAAAAAATCTGTCTGCGTCTACGTCTCTTTTCTTTAATGTGTGTGTTTTTTAAGGAGATAGAAATAACATATTTCACTTTCCTATCATAACAAAGATTCATGAACAAGAGATACAGCAAGCTACTTTAGTTTCCTATATCCGTGTTAGGAAATCCATTTTCTTTAATATTATTTTCTTCTGTTTTTTCTGAAATCTCTGTCTGTGTTTACGTCTCATTCTTTCCTGTGTTTTTTAAGGAGAAAGTAAAACATTTTTATTTTCAATTTCCTACAACATAAATAAAGAACACTTGTCTTACCTCTTTTAAAAAAGCAGGCAAAATGATATTACTACAACATAATATAAGTAACAAGTCGAAAGAATGCTTACTTTTCGTTAAAGAAATTTAATTTCGGTGAATTTTGTGTATATGTGTTTAAATTGTTTTTCATTGGTGACGTCACAACTGTAGTAGTCTTCTTATAGAGCGATGTTAAAATTCATAACTTTTGAATGGATTGTCCACTTTTCCTAAAACTTTCACTAGAAGCATGTGTTCTACTAATATTGCTGCATTCACTCAGGCCAAGTGTATGTTTGGGCTTTATTTCCCCTTTTGATACAAGAAGAGATGAAGCACATTGAAGAACATCCTCAAAAAAAAAAAAAAAAATGATGACGACCCCATTTGAAATAGAATGCCTAACATATTCAAACGTATCATTTTATTTTTTTTTTTCAATGTATTGTTTCACATGTTTTTCGAATACATGTATTAGAAAAAGAACTTGAAGCCTCTATACAATGTCACATACAATAATATGACAATATCATAGAAAATTAAAGAAAGGTTTCAGGATGTCAATGATATGTTTATAAACACTCTCCATTCTATTTACATTATCATATCTATCAAAGGAGCCCAAATAGAAACAATAGTTAAAGGACAAGTCCACCTTCATATACATAAGGATTGAGAGAATGCAGCAATATTAGTAGAACACATCAGTGAAAGTTTGAGGAAAATTGGACAATCCGTTCAAAAGTTACGAATATTCTAAGTATCTGCGCAGTCACTGCTGGAAGAGAAGACTACTAGAATGTATGATGTCACATGCGTAGAACTATATAAGGAAAATAAAAAGAGAATTTCACAAAACTTTACTTTTTGAATAAAGTGCGCATTTCTTCGACTTGCTAACTGACGTATGTTATGGGTAATATTATTCCCCCTGCCTTCTGAAAGAGAGAAGTCGAGTGTTCTTTTGTTATGTGAGAAAAATCAAAATATGTTGAATTTTCTTTATTCTTTCTTTATATCGTTGTACTCATGTGACATCACAAGCTATAGTAGTCTTTTCATCCAGCCGTGACTGAGCAGAAACTTCAAAAATTCATAACTTTTTAACGGATCGTCCGATTTTGCTCAAACTCTCACTGATGTGTTCTACTAATATTGCTGCATTCACTCAACCCACATGTCTATGAAGGTGAACTTGTCCTTTAAGTTATTTCATCACTGTATATTTCTCTCGAATATTGGTACACCTATGTGTGTGTGTGTGTGTGTGTGTGTTTGTGTATGTGTGCGCGCGCGCATATGGGGAATAAGACAATCATTGAACACCGACATATGATCGGTGAGATACATCACAACCAAAATTTTCAACGGCCCTCATCTCAACGCCTCTTTAAAGCTTCAACCTTCTTTGATCATTCATCATCGTAAGTATTCGTTTTTTGTTTTTGTTTTGTTTTTTATTTTGTTTTTGGAAAGACGATAAATGGATACACTATTAGAATCATGCTTGATGGCGCATGCAGGATGGAAGTGATTAAGAAGGGAATAATCCTGAATCATTTCCACGTACACACCTTGACACTAGGGCTTGACACTTCTAATCATAACTGAGTCTATTCCTCTCAGAAAATGCCATCCCATTCATTTACTGTCTTTGGTACAAGATTTACACTTTTTCGTCCATGGATGACGTTTACAGAATTCGAATATACGATGTAATTATTATGGCACTGTCAAATGGCAATCACTGCCTGTCATTAAACCGGAATATCTTTAAAGGGGATTTCGAGACTATATAAAAGTTAGTTTGAAAAGAAAGAATAGAATTTTACAAGCACAGCTGTAAAGAAATCATCTAAGTCGAATTGAAAAAAAAAGGAAGTTATAACAGTTTGTAAAGATTTACTAATATTGCTCGTTTTTCCCGAACACATAATTATGGCAATAGGTATGCTGATGATGTCATCACCTCTCAATTTTCCATTGATCAAATAAAAAAGCCAAACTAAATTCTTCTGTTTTAAAATGGTAAAACCTAATGGTATTCCTTGCTGAATAACTTTTAAAACAATGATTAGTCAGACCTATAGAAACAGGTATTGGAACGGAGACAATTGTGCTTTAACCACAGCAAAAACAAACAAGGAAACTAAAAATTACACGATTTTGTATATAAACTATAAAGTCAAGTTATGAGACGATGACATCACCAACTCATTATTTCCATATTCAAATCGAATGCTCAGGAACTATTGCGTGACAACTAGAAAAACTTCACAACTTCGCATTTTTAAGAAAGCACATAGGAACTGATTGTATTTACTATAGAATTTCCACAGAAGCAGGTAAAATAAAATGATTGTCAATTCGAGAAAGAAACGGAAATTTTGGTCTTCTAACATGGGTTGCCAATTTAATAATCTATAGTAGAATCAGCAATAAAAGGTGTTACAAAACTTCGCATCTCGTCGAACAAGTATAAACATGAACATCACATAGCTTCAATGAAGAGAATGTTTTAACTCTTCTTTTCAAAACAAGGCCTAGTTGTGTTAAAGTTATGATAAAAATGCAGCAAACAATGCACAAAATGTGGTTTGTTGGACTTGGATAAATAATTGCGATAACGGAATGATAATGAATGGTTATGATTAAATTGATGATCGTTAAAACTTCAATAACATTGAATTTCATGATACTTGTAGGATAGCTTTCTTAAAGTACACAATCTTAAATGTGAACCCTGACCTCCAAGAAGTCTCATCATCAATATTGATAAAAACAGTTTGCTCAAGGACGTATAGATCTTGGTATTGTTGGTAAGGAATGAAGTCAGGATTCTCATGCATATTATAAGAAGCCCTATTCACATTGCCAGAGCGTAAAACCTAAATATAGGTATGTTATTTTAATCTCTAGTTTGTACATGTTTCAGGCTATAATAGCGATGAGTTGGTACGCATCTTCACATGAGGCCTGAATATTACTAAACGGCCATAGTTTGAGACAAAAATGGTCAGAACTTCAGTGGTTTCAGACAGATTTTGTTGTTGTTATTGTTATTGTTGCATAAGTGAGTGAGGAGAATACGAGACTTTTTTTGTCATGTGTTTTCCTGTTGCGCCTTACCTATAGCCCTCCAGAGATGTGGTTGAAATAAAGATTGAGGATTAGTGATCCAAAGAAATACAAATATAGTAATAATTGCAACAGTCGTACCTGAAAACAGGATGGATTTATTTCAACCTGCCTCCAGAGGTATAAACCTACCCCCGTCATCCGGGAGGGAGAGGGTGGGGGTAGGTGGGAGAGAAACTAGGGCGATGAAAAAAAAAAAAAAAGACAGTGTGACAACACGTGGATTTGAAAGTGAAGACTACCCTTCCAGGTCTGCATGTGTCTGATGATGATTCAAAGTCTTGTGCGGGCTCTTCAGTGTCACCTTCCATAAGTCTGATACCTGCACTCCCTTTGTTGCCCTCTATTGAAGGTAGGGTATGACAAGACGTCAGCGAGCGCTGTGCTGAAGAGACATTTGCCCGGATTTGACAGGTTGGCAAAATTTGGGGGCTCGTTGGTTACAGGGGGGCTCGGCAAAGCGGGCGATGTCTCGCCAGTCAATATTAATCATTCATGTCAGGAATGAGAACCAGGCAGAGAATATGTACCCTTCTCCTGGCTCAGAAGTGTAGGTCTCTGCGAGAATGTTGTATACCTCCTATCTTCAATAATAATGATAATGATGAGTAGATAATGGTCTTACATTTCAGGGTATAGTTCTTACAAGGATGCTGTTGTTATCATTACTAATATCATTATCATTATGAGGCTCTGTCATGTACCCACTTAAACAAATGGGTGATGAGAGACTTATTTCGTGAAGATACCGTATCTTGTCCATCATGAAGTATGCAACGGGTAAGATTCCAAGCACGGATCCTCTATAATTGAGTGCTCCCAGTCAAAATCATTTCGCGCGGTGTGGAGACCTCCCATGTGCGAATCCATAACCCAAGACCCAAAACACGCGAGCCAACACCGATAAATGTTGCATTTTATCACGGTGACAAGTTTAATCTGATTAAAAAACAAACAAACATTTGTCCACATCAATATGTTATTTAGACCGGCAGGAAAGAGGCTCTAGATAACATTTAACTTAAAAAAAAAAACGGAAAAAAACCCCCAACTGGTCGCCATTTTGTTTTCTTACGTAACACGAAAAATGTGACGTGTTGTGGTGTGATATGATGGCATTGCATAGTGTTGACATAACAACTATAATGATAGTGTTGATTTGCTTTGAGATGTTTGCCCCCTTGCATGTCAGCATGTTTGCGTGGGCTAAATGGGGTGTTTTACTGATATGCGTCTTTCCGTCACAAACTGTCCATCGGGCTGTCTTTAATTAGGACCATTACCAGATTACCGTTCAGGATGAGGGTTTTTAGTGACGTCTCGCCCCATAGCGCCCTCAACCTCCCACAGGCTGACACCACGGTGTAATCATCGAGTTGCATTCACACTATTTGTACGGTTGTGGTTTATTAGGATAACGACATTCTCTGAATAGATAAGATTTTCTTGACTAACTTTCATACACAAACAGGACAGGTAACAATCGGTCATTATTTCCGCATATCTGTTCTCACATAGATGTTTAACGGGCAATGTATAAGCATTAATACATGGCACTTTGCCATCATGTTTGACCAGCCTGTCTCTGTATTCCACACCTGCACTCAGCCACTCATCGGCCGTTTTGCTTGTTGAGACGCTGTATAGAGTCTGTCATGGAATGTATTCCGGAAACTGTATGTATTCAGCAAAAAAGAAAAAGAAAAAAAGAAGAAGAATAAAATGAAACTTGCAATAACATTTTACAAGAACTGACCAGCATGTCATGATCATGTTGCGGCTTTTGCAATGTTTTATTAAGAAATCAAAACACCCCCACAAATATCTCTCTACAAACCCGACAGTTAAGGGTATGCAGGGTATGAAGCTTAATTGTTGCATGTACTTTAGATAAAACGCGAAAGTGGTCATGTCTAGATGAAACTGCAGGCCAGTACAATTCAAATGTGTATTGTAAATTTTACTTATCTTAACTCTACCTATTTTATCTATAACTGTCAAGGACGTCAACATGAAATGTGAAAAGAAGAATTAAACATGAACCGAACATTATAAATCAAAATAACCGACCATTTACAAGCAATGTAGAGATACAGTATTTGCTCGTCGCTGAGTCATCGAACATGGTGTCGTTTCGGAACCGCAAAAGATCTCTGCTAATCACGAAAGTGACATTGCCTTAATAATACTGCGCTGAAACCTACGCATCAGAGACATGCTCCTACACATCACCCTCACCACATGAAGAAATTGAACTCCATGTCAAAATTCAGATTTCCTAGGCACACGATGAGAAGAGGTAAGATCCTTTGTCGAAAGAAGAAAGATCCTCTTTTAAAGTTTAGTTGTTTTCATTCATGTAACGAGAAACTGTAAGACCTTGCAAAATCACGTTTAATCAAGTTTTCATTCAAGCTACGAGAAGTAAGATTGTTTTAAAAACCT
Organism: Diadema setosum; assembly: GCF_964275005.1. Classification (NCBI taxonomy): domain Eukaryota; kingdom Metazoa; phylum Echinodermata; class Echinoidea; order Diadematoida; family Diadematidae; genus Diadema; species Diadema setosum. The sequence continues at coordinate 24,303,856 of NC_092699.1, read as the reverse complement.
CCAGTTTCAGCGACACCACGAAAAGAAATGAGATCCTTTTTAAAATCAAATTTTCATTAACTGCACAAAAAGAGCTTAGAAGAGAAATATCCTATTTATTTTTATGGCTAGGGGAAAAATCTTTTTGATGAGATTCAGTTTTCATTCACATTATTAAAAAGTACAAAAAGAGGCTGTATCAATTCAAATATTTGAATAAGGTACTATACGAGATGAGGCTCTTTGATAAAAAAAATACAAAAGATGTATATCAAAGATAAATAAAAAATAGTTTTAATCCACACCAGGAAAAGAAGCAAGATCTCTTGAACAGCTGAAAGAAGCCAGTATTCAACTGCACCACAAGAAGAAGGAAATTTTGTTTAAATTTTGAGTTTATATTCACAAGAAGTAAAAGTTCGTTGCAACTGATTGACAAATTGCCCTACATCGACGTAAATAAGCACTGAATTGATCAGTGTTTTAGTAGTAGTCATGATAAAAATAAAAAAAAAATCATGGGCGTGCATACTTATTTACGTCCATGTAGGGAAATTTGTCAATCAGTTGCAATGAAAACATCTCGACGGAAGAATTTCATGAATTTGAATAATTACGCAGTACCCGCTGCATGCTATAAGGATTAGAACCAACACTTGCTGTCGGGTGGAAGCTCGGTGGTCTAGTGGAGATGACGCCTGTCCAGAGATCAGGAGGTCATAGGTTCGAATCCTGCTCGAGTATGTACGTGTCCACATTTTTCAAGTTCCCACTGGTTCTCTTTTCGTCACACTTTCGGTTCACAGGCAGTTTTCTATTTGGAAACATCTTTTAAAGACTGCATTTCATCGTGTTGTAAAATTTAGCGAATCTGCTTATCTAATCTTTTCGTCAAAATCGATCAGATTTGTTCTGCATCAACGGTTGCGATCAACCTGGGGTATACTGATAAGTGATCCCCATTCATTACTTATTTAGCAGTTCATCTAATAGGAATCGGCACAATCTATTCGCTTGGATTTTGTATGTTTGATAATTATGCTTTATTGTCGCTGAATCTGGACAGAATGTTCATAATTATGTAGACGTTAAAACAGCTGTAATGTTAACCATGCATTCTGCTGGAAAGCCTTAACAATCTTTCTTTGATGAATGATGCTTAAACAATGATGAGAATGAGTATTATTGCGTTTGTCTCTTTAAGCTAATATAGGGACGATGTAAAATCAGATTAGTCAGGAATCTTTGCGAGGGATTAGCAGAAAGCGAATCACACCGGAACTCATTATCATGATAGGCTCACACACAGATCCCCACTCATTAGATATTATTTGCAACGCACTAATTGTTATAAAATGACATTTTAGGAGCCATCTTTAACTCCAACATACGTGGGAATGGTTTCTAAACTGCAAAATTACAGCCTGAAATGTTCAACATTCACGACTCTCTAAAGAAAATGTTCATTGTGATTTCTTTATTCGGTCGTGTGGACGGCCATTCTTGGAGACACTAAATTCTCATAGAGAGGTTAATTAATGTTCTCAAAGTGCTCCGCAGTACTCATTGTGTGTATAGAGAGCGCATGCTAATCTGCACGTAGCCATGAAAGCCCATGACTGTTTTGAACTCAGTAACAAACTCACCCACAATATACGGTACTGACTGAAGCTCCTTCCTAATACCGGGTTGGTTTTTTTTTTTTTTCAGAGGTTTAAGATGCGGCAAGGTCAAGGTTGCGTTTTGCTCCTATCTTTAGAAGAAAAGTTGTTATGACAAAGAATGAGATGTGGACAAGAAAATCGCTATTTGTAGTAACGATGCGTCAGGCCGGAACAACGTTTATGATATAACTGATGCCGTATCCAAATAAACTCGCCAGACGACTATAGCCTATATTGATGTGAATGGCCGCAATCGCAACAGGCAGGTTCATATCAATAATTGTCCTCTGAACACGGGGTATATAGCAAATTATTCCATCCAGCTGCATGCATTTTAATACACTTGATATCATACCATTATCAAGTGCTGCTTGTCGGGCTAGCCTGGGGTAATCCTTCTAGTTGTCAGGAACAACTTTCAGAGATGTGCATAAGATTTTGACGCGACATTATACACCAGAACATTGAAGTGCATTATGTCTTTGCAATAATAACTTTCTGCTGTGATGAAACCCTTTGATAATTGGGCTATCTGTTATTTTACTCCTGACCAGATATTGAACTAAAGTTTGTATGGCGGTGCCGTGTATGTGTATGTGCCGCGTGCGAGTGTATATATATATATATATATATATATATATATATATATATATATATATATATATATATATACATATATATATATAGCATTATTTGCTGCAGCTCTCGGAAAAAGTCCGGAAAGTTGATGTTTTATTCTTTAATACGCATACTGATAGGTCAAAAATACAGAACTCTTCATAATCATTTTGTAAGGCATTTGAAAAGTTTGTATACACTACCAAAAAAAGAAAGAAAGAAAGAAATGATCAGATTAACTTGGATCTAATGATAGATATGAAAAGGAATCATTTATTAGACCAAGAAATACAACACTGCTAAATAAAATATTGATACAGAGAACTCCAATACAATCGCCCACATAGCATCTTGCAATACACAAACAATCAGCTCTTGAAATTGAAATTTGTGGGAAAAACAATTTATGTTCCTTTTGCAATTGGGAAGGAGAGCCATAATAGTATTATGTATGTTCATTTTTTTTCCCTGAAATGCCCAAGAGTTGAATTAAGTTTGATAGGCTGTAAGTTCACTCTTCTGTCTGGAAGATATCAAGGAATATCGTGGATTGTTATATTTTGGAGTTTGAAAGGAAATTTGGGTAGAATAAGGTTTGTTCATACACCTAGTATTTCTGTGAAATACATAAATGTAATGAATTTAGAAATTAAGGTATACCGTGCCCACTTAAACTTAAATAAAGACATTTGTTGTAGAATTGATTGAAGAGGGAAGGAAAATATCATTTAAATGAAGAAAACCAGCAGGAATTCTTTTATTGAAGTGGGAGAGTAGATTTGAACTAAACAAAGGAAGAGCTCCCCTTATAGGTTTTATTTCATGCTAATCTCCTTTTAATCCTCCATTTTTTTTTTCCTGAGAACAGATGGTAATTTTATGATAAGAGCATGACGATTTATTGTCCTGAAGAAAAAAAAAAACATCAACCACAACTTTCGAAGAGACTTAGCAGGTGTAATTCTTACATATATTACATATTATGCATTTAGGCTTGTGGGTGAAAGGTTACCTTAGGTTCAAGCATGTCAAGAGGGACGTGGAAAATTTGCGGTATATAGGGAAACAGGGAGGTGGATATAGGCTTGTTCGGTTTGCTCATGATGAACACATTGTCATGTTTCCATCCTCTTTGTCCTTTTCTTAAAAAAAAAATTTTGATGTTTTTGTCACAATAGGCCCAATAGGAGAAACAAGTTGTTGTTGTTTTTTTCAGTTATTTCCATATCATGCTGATGATCAATGTCTGAAATTTTGTTACTCTGTATAGTAATATCGGATTATGTCAATGTATATTACTGTACGTATTACATGCATTAATTTGAAGGGAATTTGGTAAACAACAAGGAAAAGTAGAAATTACGCGGTGCGTAATATATGTCCCCGCCGGAAGTAGCATTTAGTAGCAAAATGTACGATATAGGTAAAAAGATCAAGGTCAAAGGTCAAAGAAGTCAAAGGTCAAAATGCTATGTAGAAGTTTTGAAGCCCTCACCTAGTGTCATCACATAAAGCAAACGGAATCGAAATCGGGTTAGAAATGGCGAAGGAGTAGCATTTTGTAGCCAATGTACAATATAGGTAAAAAATCAAGGTCAAAGGTCAAAGAAGTCAAAGGTTAAAATTTTGTGTAGAAGTTTTGAAGCCCTCACCTAGTGCCATCACATAAAGCAAACGGAATCGAAATCGGAGTAGCATTTGTTAGCAAAATGTACAATACAGGTCAAAAATCAAGGTCAGAGGTCAAAGAAGTCAAAGGTCAAAATTCTGTGTAGAAGTTTTGAAGCCCTCACCTAGTGCCATCACTTAAAGCAAACGGACTTGAAATCGGGTTACAATTGGCGAAGGAGTAGCATTTTGTAGCAAAATGTACAATACAGGTAAAAAATCAAGGTCAAAGGTCACAGAAGTCAAAGGTCAAAATTCTGTGTAGAAGTTTTGAAGCCCTCACCTAGTGCCATCACATAAAGCAAACGGAATCGAAATCGGTTTAGAAATGGCGAAGGAGTAGCATTTTGTAGGCAATGTACAATATATGTCAAAAATCAAGGTCAAAGGTCAAAGAAGTCAAAGGTCAAAATTCTGTGTAGAAGTTTTGAAGCCCTCACCTAGTGCAATCATATAAAGTAAACGGAATCAAAATCGGGTTAGAAATGGCGAAGGAGTAGCATTTTGAAGCAAAATGTACAATATAGGTCAAAGGTCAAGGTCAAAGGTCACAACTGAAATTCTGTATAGAAGTTTCAAAGCTCCCATGTAGTGCTATCATATAAAGCAATCAGAATCAAAATCGGGTTAGAAATGGCGAAGGAGTAGCATTTTGAACATTTTGATCACACACGGACGCACGGACGGACAGACGGACAGACGGACACACACACGTACGGAGCCCGTTTCATAGTCTCCTGCTCGAACTCGTTCGGCGGGGACAAAAATGCTGGAAAATATGCAGTCTGGGCGTGTGTGCGAATGCGTGTGCTCTCTCGTTCTGAATTAATGAGGGATCAAACCCAAATAAAATATTTATTATTTTATCAACTTTGTATCAGACCACAGTCATCTACCGACCTACCTGTGTGCACATGTCTACTACAGTTAAAGGCAGAGGGTCTGCCTGGCATATAGGCCTATACTTTGCAGTGCAGAGTTCTGTGGTTTACCGGATACCTTCGAGTGAGGGCGCCAAAACGTTTTAAGTAAAGTGTGCTATTGATTCTTGCGTGGTTGATGATCAATAAGATTGCTGAACTCACTATCACTAAAAAATGATATCAGCTTACCCCTGCTTGTTATCATCATTTAATCATGGTAATACGGGAACAAGCGGGGGTAACTTATAGTATCGCTATCACTACCGTATCACAGACGTGTATCATTATCAACATAGCATCATACTCTGAGATCACTGCAACTATAACCACCCTTAGAAGTACTAAAAATTAAATTGAGACTGAAAAAAAAAACCCATGCAAAAGAACCAAGACAAATGTTGAAAAAAAAATATAATAAACTATACGCTGAATTCTCTCTGAACACACTTGGACAGGACACGCGCAAAATGCCAAGTATCTGCGCGGTCTCTGCTGGATGAGAAGATTGCTATAGAGCATGATGTCACGTGCGTAGAACGATATAAGGAAAATATAAAGAGAATTTCACAATTTCCCCGACTTGTCACTGACGTATTTTAAGGGTAATATCATTCCCCCTGTCTTCTGAAAGAGGAAAGTCAAGTGTTCTTTTATCATCCGAGAAAAGTGAAAATATGTTGTCTTTTTATTTTCTTTATATCGTTCTACACATGTGACATCACAAGCTTTAGTAAATCTTCTCATCCAGCAGTGACTGAGCAGAAACCCAAACTTTCACTATTATTCTACTAATATTACTGCATTCACTCAATCCACATGTCTATGAAGGTGAACTTGTCCTTTAAACATGTTTTCTTAGTGAACAGTGGTATTGTATGCAGGCATGTAGATAACTGGGTATGGTGCTGATGTCAGCACATCTCCACTCTCCAATTGGTTTGTATACAAACACAATAATTCCTTTTGATCGTTAACATAGCAACTACAAACATTTCTTGTCTATAATAATAATTGTAAATATTGTGAAAGGTATAAAGCCCCCCCCCAAAAAAAAAAAGGAAGAGAGAGAGAGAAAAAAATCATGATCAGATTGATTGAACAAGTGAGTTTTAACAACAGAAATTTCACGAAAGAGATTACATGTAGGTACTTTTCATGACATTTTTCTCGAGAATTAGTGACTTGCGCAATCATGACTTCTTACTAGGTAACCGATGTTGATATCTATTAACCTAAGATGTGAACAGCATTTACTTTCCTAAACACAAACCAATACGAAATCTGCACAGAAATATCAGTGACTGATTTACCTGGTGATTAGCATTCACCATGACTATCACTGCTTCATGAATACAGTGCTTGTGAAACTTCAGGATCAGACAACTACACCGAGTGAACGTTATTTTTCTCTTTTTTTTCTGAAAGAAAAAATCTTACACTTTTGTTTTGCGTTCAGATTCAACTTAGAAGTGATAGAGTTTTATCCTCCACAAAAGATCACACAAACCCAGCAGACTACTTTCTTTTATTATATATATATATATATATATATATATATATATATATATATATATATATATATATATATATATATATATATATATATATATATATTATATATCAATTAGCCAGCAGCAGCAGCAACAACTATATCTACTCATACTCCTTCTCATTCAAGGCTAGCAGTCTAAAAATAGCACAAATAACCCCATGACTATCTCAGTAGACATGAAAATAGAATTTTATTTGTTCATCCACCAGGTGACCAGCAAAAAATGATGTTTTCAACTCACAAAGCAGCACTCCATAGAAAAAGCACATTGCATCCACTGGCATAAAACAAGTTAGTACATGTATCTGTAAAGTTTAGATTTTGCACCACTCATATATAAGAGGGAGACACTCACGCCATGTTATATGAACTCTTCGATATATAATATTTTGTATTGCTCCCATCTTTTGACATCAACACTTGTTAATACATGAAATATGATTTTTTAACTACAATTTGTATAAGAAATATTACTTAGTTGCTGAGCCAAGCCCACTATCATACCCTGTGCAATTCTGAGAGAAGAAACTACCCAAACTTCCTTTAGTACCAATGCAAACACTACGAGTGTACACATACAAGCTTTTAGTAATCTTTTTACATCACTTTCTAATGTGTATCTTTAAAATTCCAGTTTGGTTATAGTATCCACTAATAAACTCACACAGTATGTAGATATTGATTAATATTTGCAATGGAAAGTGTGTGAAGGATGAAATATATATTTGGTATATATTCTGGATGTAAGGGTGCACAACCTCAAACATATTCATATGTATGGATGTAAGGGCGCACAACCTCAAACATATTCATATGGACATTCTGTAAGGAATATATATTTGCTATATATTCTGGATGTAAGGGCGCACAACCTCAAACATATTCATATGGACATTCTGTAAGGAAGGTTGGTTATTGAAGGGTTGGGTATATGTTTCACAACAGCAATATATCTTTGGTCTATACATCTGCTGCATATATATTGTATGGAGTCCTCTACGTTTGCCACGGTAAAGAGATTCCTGGTAATATTTTCTAAGGATTTCACCACATTATACATCAACTGTTAAGTCAAATTACACAATGTCCTCCTTATATTCATATTCACGATATGCTTGCCATGGAGGATAAAACTAAATGCAAAACTAATAATAATGATAAATAAAAAAAAAAGAATAAATACACCACATGAACAATATATATTTGTCATCCTAGAAAACAGTTCATTCTTTGAGAAAACAATAAACATCTACAACTTATCACAACTTTGCACGATTCCCTAATATCAACCAGGTTTCAAACCTGTGAAGTTATTAAGAAAATACTGGTAAACTCATTTTTCCTCTTGTACCTGCATATACCTGTCTTGTGGACTTTCAAATCAAGGTAAGTCTTATTTCACCATATGACATACGTAGGGTACATAAAAGAGATATCATGAGGTAGAAGCTAGGTAAATACTAAATGTCTTGTAAAAATGGGTACATGCAATTGTGAAAATTCTGAAAAAGTGGTGCCGTAGTAGACACCAAATTTGGTAGCAAACACTCCTACAACAATATAAGAGAATGGTGAAATCAATGGGGTACTACACTTGCTTGTGAATAATATTCTTTATTATTGTTTTTTATCTATAACACTGCTTGATATACAGGCAGTGCAACCCCGTTATTTCAATACAACAAACATCGTGTCTCACATACCTGACCCGAGTTCCATTACTATCCGCCCTAAACACCTGTCTAAAAAATGCTGTCATTGGGGACACAGAGATGCTAGGAATGATGAGATATACATTAATATTTTGATGCCAAACATGCCAAAAATTTGTCCAAAAGTAGAAATGTGCTATTAGTTATTCAACAACTAATAGATAATGTGAACTGACACAAGGAAAATGAGAAATAAGCAAATATTTCAATGTCAGATACAGCAAAAATTCTCACAAATTTCAGAGATTTTACATGCTTGACTTTCTGTCCCGAAGCTAACTGATAATACATACTGCAACAAGATGAGAAGCTAGCAATGCATGGATATTTCATCATTAAACATGGTGAAATTGTTCACATTCTGATACATTCTATCCCCTGTTCTGATGTCAATCTGTAAGAATTGGAACATCTTCACAAGTTCCTTCAGGATAACTACCACAAGTTAGTTCACCTTGCAACGAGCTATGATAGATAGAAAAGGAAAAAAAAAAATCAGGATCCACATGACAGATATATACTAGACTGGGACCAAAGAAAGGTGTTTCTTCATAACATTTTCAGCCACTGTGAGCAAAATTTTCTGGAGCCATGTGAGAGTACTGTAATGAGCTTCAACCGTCTCCAGAGCATGTTATACATTTCTAAATGTTCTTGACAAAAATGACATAAAAATGTGGGTGATAATATAGTCACTAATATCATCTAACAAACACCTGGTTGTCTCTATTATAAATGTTGCATTATCAAGTGGAAAATTGTCATAGGAAAGTGGAAGTGAAACATACAAATTAATGGACCACTAAATCTGACCTATATTCACCTCATTTCTTCTACTCTGGAAAGACATTTAGAAGGTGATAATAACTCTTCACTAAACCTGTTTTCTCATAACTTATCTACAGGAATGATAGTTTTCAAAGCAGACCACTGAAAGCCTCTTTGAAAAGAAGTTCTCCAATTCTGATATTCTACATTTTTAAGTACATCTCATAGCACCTATAACTACACGCTACAATGTAAGCTACTGTTTACTGAGATCATTTCAAGGTTTGAATAGCATATTTCAGCTTCTACAATTTGGTAACTGCAAGAAGTATAAAAAAGTGGAGAGTTGATAGCCCCTAGACTATTACAAATAAATTGTTACAAATAATACAATGAATATTAAAATAAATCATTTCCCCCTATAAAACAGCAGTGGTACATAAAAATCACTGGGTATGAAATATTGAGACTACTGCATGTGACACTGCTTGGGGAAAATAAAATTTTAAAATGATAACATTCATGGGTCATTTAACTGAATGCACAATAAACGATTAATGCGTGCACCACAGAATGATACTGAAACTAATGTTGGCATTCTACAGCCAACACCTCCAGTGATGTGAACAGGAAGTTGAATTGTTCCCCAAAGGGCAAAGAATGCTCTCTTTCTGCTTTGGTATAGAAAGTAAACTTGCCTTCCCGGAAACAAGACAGTACTGGAGCTACATACACATTAAAGCAGTGGCGGATTCAGGCAGGGGCGCACCTGGTGTGTCCCCCCCCCCCCCCTTTTTCTTTGTTAAAAAAGAAAAAAGAAAAAGAAAAAAAAATGGGGGCATGCACCCCCTTTAATTTTGTTAAAGGCCCCCCGCTCCTTTACAGAATTCCTGGATCCACCCCTGTTAAAGTAAACAAGCACCTTACAATCATACAAGATGAATAAGAACTGCCTTATAGCATAAAATTTATATGAATCCAAAAGAATAAGTAACACTTCAATCTTTTACATCCCATATACTAGATTGTCTTGTTGATTTAAGTCTAGTTCTGTAAGTTTTAACAAAGCATTTCAAGCAACAAGAACAAAGGAACAAATCATCTACAATGTATTTTTATCTCTATGATATATTATATAAAACACAACTTCTTGAAGTGACATATGGGCTATCACCTGAGAAATACTGCACAAAAGATGGGAAGGATAAATATGACTTCATAATAATCATCACCTTACTCTTCAAACATATGTGACCCGCTACAACAAAAAGGTCCTAAAGTCGCGCACTGTCGAAGCGGTGAAAATCGAGTTTGAAGTCAGAGCATTGAAATTGGTCAAAACTTACGATTTTCTGATTTTGATATATTATTAGAGTCTAACATGTCTTCTATCATCTGTCAAAATTTTGAAGCAAAATGATCAAAGGAAAGATTAAAAAATAGCGTTTTTCTGAGCCATGTTTTTTGGCGTTTCAACGAAGCAGAAACTGGTTCGAAAATTTGGATTGAGCGCCACAGATAGGTTCCGCCCCTAACAACGACCAGAGTGATCTCATTGGTCAGTTTGCTGCTTGCTGCTAACCGAAGCGTGAAGCTCGCACACTGCCCAGTCGGCTAGTGCACGTGCGGGCGAGGTGCGCTATGCTCAGCCGCTTCTCACATCCTGGTCACTGATTGGTTGGTGAGGAGACCGCTGATGCTGATGTGCTCGAATGAACTCTTCGGGGGTTGCTAGGGCTTACCTTCTATTGTCAAGAGGTGAAAACTAACTTGCGTGTCCCTTGATCGTGATTGCGTCGAAAGGAAGACTTTTAGGGCGCTTTTCTCGAAACAGTGCTTTTCCAGACGTCTCGACATGCTCTCTTTTAAACATCGATATCTCCGCAGCCGATTATTTTTATAAAATGTGTTATATATCAATTTAAAGCAGAAAGATTAGGGGATTATATCATGCAATTTTCAAATAATCGACCTCGCCCGACGTTAGGATCATTTTGTTGTAGCGGGTCACATATATCATTTTGTAGGATTAACATCATAGAATACACAAGAATAAAAAAATAACTTACAGACATTGTGACCATAAAGCATGACATGGCAGCCAGCTAGGAGATATTCAGCATAAAAGTGATGAAGATGGAAAGTCATTTTTTTTTTTTTTTTTTGGGGGGGGGGGGGGAGACAGAATTAGGCGATTAAACATTTTAGAAGGTATTCTCAATTATCATGACAAGGATGCTGCATGAAAAGTTTGGTGTGCAGCTAGCAGCGATGTAATTGTAAGTGTAAATGAAGGTAATTGGATGTTAGGAGGGAATTCAGGACTAGTTGGGACCAGCTAGAAACATATGGTGAATGGAAAGTATGCACCGTTAACCCTTTGGGTACCAATTGGCACACAACACCCCATGGTGTTGCACACACTGTCCAAAGTCTCTCGCACAGAAAGGGTTAGACAAGTGTAATGGTGAAATTTATGACCAAGGACCATCTCTATAATCCAGTTGATTAACACAGTCCATGTATGTTGAATAACGCAAGTAACCTGTCAATCCTATTTTCACAGCACCCTCTCGAGATCATTCCACACAGTGTGGTGAACTTGTCTCTTTCACTCACAGCTGGTGGTATAGTGTGACAGAGAAGAAGTCGGGTGGGGAGCATCATGCTCAGGAATACCGTTCCATTAATCCAGCGAGGGCTTGAACTGAGGACCGCTAGTCACGTGTGCAAATCAGAGTGGTACTATGACATGTCTGGTCTGTGTCCCCCCAGCTTGCATGATTAGGCAGCATTCTCGTTCTCCGCGTCGCTATCTCCATCTTCTACGATCTCGTAGGTGACGAGGAACGCGGCTGAGAGGGCAGCGATGAGGGACATGAGGCCGGACAGGGCGATGATAGTGAGGTGGGACCCGGTCAGCTGGATCAGGGGGCCCATGATGGCCGAGATGGCAATCTGGCCCAGGTATGACTGGGAGTCAAGACACGCCATGTCTGTACCAAGCCCACGAGGGAGCCCTTCCTCTGGACTCTTGTACTACAAAGACAAAACACAAAGGCACTTTACACAAAACCTGTAAAATTCTAGCTATCCTATTGCCTGATTGCTCATCATGTGACATGCAGTAAAAGTACCAATGCACACTGCAATTTTCATCCAGCAAATTTCGGATATTGCATGGCCAACATCACCAATATGTACATTGACTCCCGTGTTTGGATCATTATCAACTCATAGCTTTTGCCCCACTGCATGCCTCTGACGTCACAATATACATACCGGTACCTTTGCTGTGTAGGCCTACACTCAAATCAGTTACATGCATGCATTCGGTCACTCTTTTTACTGCCAACACCTTCAACCCACTCCTTGTGCATATGAATGGTGCCAGAATACAATGTGCGACTACTGTATTTGCTTTGTTTGCATTAAAATGGTTGCCATTTCTGTTCTGTATCAATCATATTGCATGTGGTGCATGCTTCTTGATTGACAGGGACATAAATGGCATGAACATAACACAGTAGAGAATGTGCAGTCATTGCAGCAGGCAAAACATGCCAGCAGAAAGACGTTTGATTGATGCAACAGACCCCTGTGAAATGGGTTAGGAAAACTAAAGAGAGCACAACTTAAAAGATCCCATGGGAATTTTAGCACAAATGATAATGATAATGAATAACATTTATATAGCGCTTAATACTGATGTTTCTAAGCGCATCAAATCGGGGAAAAATAATATATATAACGTAAAAACAAAATACAGCATTATGTACATATTATGATAACGACAGCAACAACAACAACAGCAAGATTAAGGTTGTGTAAACAGATGAGTTTTCAACAATGACTTAAACCTATCAACATTTTCAGCGTTACGAGTATAAAAAGGGAGTTCATTCCAAAGAAGTGGGGAAATAACTGAAAAGGCCCTATCACCATAACGTGTACAGGTGCGGGGACCACGTGATAATTGGAGAGTGGAGGAAGAACGAAGAGAACGGGTTGAAGTGGAGGAGCGGAAGGAAATTAGATCTTTAAGATAAGATGGGGCAAGATTATTACATATCTTGTAAACAATAAGGAGGATTTTAAAAGTGATACGTTGATGGATGGGGAGCCAGTGGAGGGATTGGAGAACTGGAGTAATGTGGTCAGATCTTTTTGTAAGGGTCACAAGCCTAGCAGCTGTATTTTGAATTCTTTGAAGTGGTGCAGTACTTGAAGCAGGGAGACCAACAAGAAGGGAATTGCAGTAGTCAAGATGAGAGGAAACAAATGCGTGAATGAGACGTTCTGTGGAAGACTGATCCAATAATTTACGTATTTTACCAATTTTACAAATACCCCAAGCAGCAGAACGACATGAATTCTTAATATGTTGTTGAAAGTTCAGATGCTTATCTACAATAACTCCGAGATCTCTGACGGACTGAGAGATGGGGATAGTACTATCTTCAAAGGAAAATTCTGTTAGAGAGCTACCCCGCCTGAACTGAGAATGAACATACAAAAATTCCGATTTAACACAATTCAGTTTCAAATAATTATCGTGAGACCATTGCTTGATATCATCAACGCATCTACTAAGTTTGCAGAGTGCTTCGACTTGGGTATTTGGTTGTATGATTATGTAGATTTGAGTATCGTCGGCATACATAACATGTAAAATATCGTTATGAGAGTTGATTACTGAAGACAGAGGGGCTGTGTATAGAAGAAATAGTAAAGGACCAACCACAGACCCCTGGGGGACACCATGTCTAAGAGGGAACGACTGAGAAAATGCACCGTTCACAGTAACCATCTGGTGGCGGTCGTGTAAGTAAGATGCAATCCATCTCAAGACTGTTCCCGTTAGACCAAAATTAGTCTCCAATCTGTTAAGGAGAATTTCATGATTGATAGTATCAAACGCAGCAGAATAATCTAAAAGCAGAAGAGCAACTTCATGGCCTTTGTCTACTGCTAAGAGGAGGTCATTGAGTACCTTCAATAAGGCGGTTTCGGTGGAGTGGAAGTGTCTGTAGGCAGACTGATTACTAGGAAACAACTGGTGTTCATCAAGATGATCTCTGAGTTGGCGAGCAACCACTTTCTCAAGAACTTTACCAAGAAAAGACAGATTAGCAATAGGGCGAAAATTATTCAAATCATTACGGTCTAAACTGGGTTTCTTTAGAAAGGGCAATATGAGCGACCTTTTGAAGTGCTTAGGAACTACGCCTGATGACAACGAGAGATTCAGAATGTGAGTTATTGCAGGAAGAAATTCATCTAGACACTCTTTTAGTAGCCATGTGGGGAGAGGATCAAGAGAACAAGACTTGGACGGAAGAGAATTGATGAGACGTTTCATTTGTGACTCAGTGACTAAACCAAACTCAGAAAATACACACTCAGTGTTTAAATTTATGCGAGAGGAATTAGAGAGAGAGATTTCAGGAGACACCGGGAATGAAGATGCAATGGTACTAATCTTGTTGTCGAAAAACTCAGCAAACTGATTGGCAAGTGCAGGATTTGAAGTATGGTCAGGAAGAGAAGAATCTGGATGTGCAAAGACTGTGCAAAGACTGTGACTCTTTTGTGACCCAAAATTCATCCTGTTATTGTCTATGAGGTGATTCTACTTTATGTATACAGAGGGCAATGGAGTTAAAAAGTGCGTTACATTGTTCATCCAAAAGAAAAATACCAAACAAGTCCCTTTTTGATTACTGTAGTATGGAATGATTCAATACTATCATTGATGACCTTTCCTGCAAAATATGAAATGCTAAAGTACGCAAGAAATCACATGGAACTGGCCTAACACAATTAACAATCTTTTCTAAGTACTGCCCACATTGCTTGAAAAAAACGGCAACAAACAAACAAACAAACAAACAAACAAAATCCCACAGCTGACAGGGCGGAGAAAAAAAAAAGGAAGTTGTGTATGTCAAAATTTGTGAAATATGGCACTGTAAACGAATGAGAGCATGGCACAAAGATCTAAAGTTGCAACTGATTTACAAATTCTCCAACAGGTAAATTGATGTACAGGTAAATCAACAGGTAAATGTAAGTAAGCACTGAATAAATCAGTGTTTAGTAGTAGCCACAATACATTGTCAATCAGTGGCAGTAAAAACATCTCAATGTAAGAATTTCATTACTTTGAATAAACACGCAGTACCCACTGCATGCTATTAAGGATTAGAACCAGCACTTGCAGTTGGAAGCTTGGTGGTCTAGTGGAGATGATGCCTGTTTGGTGATCAGGAGATTGTAAGTTTGAATCCTGCATGAGTATGCATGCCAACAGTTTTTTTTTTTTTCCTATCACGGCTACTACTCAACACTGACTAATTTGGTGCTTATTTACGTTGATGTAGGGCAATTTTTCAATCAGTTGCAATAAAAACACCTTGATGAAGAATTTCATTAATTTGAATAGATCTAAATTTACCTTGTTGCATTTGTGGTACTGAGCGAGGATGTTATAGGGAACGGTCATGAGCACCACTTGATACGGTCCAGCAGACAGGCAGAGGAGAAAGATGATAAAGATGTGTTTGGTGAGAGACACCGCGGCGATACATCCTGCCACAAAGATCAGATGACAGGACACATAGAGGAATTTCTGGCTGAGATGCCGCTGCAGGAATGTCATCAGTACTGTGGAGAGAGAGAGAGAGAGGGGGGGGGGGGGGGGGGGAGAACATTCATTATGAAATGGAGCCAGGGAGAGTAAAACTCAACTTCAAAGCACCACAGCCTGCCGCTTCCATCCTCCCCTGCCCCCTCCTCACCACACCTGATCTTTCTTACATCTCCTCCTTCCCTCCTCCAATTCTTATAATGCCCCCTCTTTCTCTCAATACCCTCCTACCAATGTCTCCTCCTCATCACATCTGATCATTCCCACCCCTCTTTCCAACATACCCCCTTCTTACAATGCCTCTTTCTCCCACTGCCCCCCCCCCTCACTTTATACCTCTGGTCCACATCTCCTTCTCCCCAAGGCCCTGTCCTCCTCATGATCCTTCTTCCCAACACTCCATCCTCTCCACATCCCTTCCTCCTGACAGTCCCTCCTCCCGACACCTCCTCTTCTTGATGTGCCCTCCTCCCCACGATCCCATCTTCCCACTCCCTTTTTATATCCTCTCCACACCCTCTCCTCCAGTGCCTCCTCCTGCCCATGCCCCTTTCTTCACACAACCCTTTCTCTCTGCATCTCTCCAACAGTGCTTCCTCCTTTCCATATACCTTCTCCTGACACTCCTCTACCCCATATCCCCTTCTTTCTACAGCCCCTAATTCCAAGTCTCTTCCTTCCCACACTCCCTCCTCCCTGACACTCCCTCCTGGCACCCTCTCTTCTCCATAATCCCATCTTCCTACTCCCTTTATAGATCCTCTCCACACCCTCTCCTCCAGTGCCCCTGCTAACCATGCCCCTTTCTTCACACAACCCTTCCTCTACAAATCCCTCTCCTACAGATTCCTCCTTCCAACACCCCTTCCTCCTGACACACCTCTTTCCCATACCCCCTTCTTCCTACATCCCCTATTTCCAAGTCTCCTCCTTCCCACACTCCCTCCTCTAATGTCCCTCCCTCCTACTCATGCCACCTTCTTTCCATTGGCCTCACTCCCCACAAACCCTCCTTCAAAGCCTCCTACTTCCCACACCCATCACTCCCCACATACCCTCCCCCACAGCCTCCTACATCCCACACCCTTCTCTCCCATAACACCCTCCTCCAAAGCCCCCTTCTTCCCAAACACCCTCCTCCAAAGCCTCCAACTTCCCACACCCATCACTCCCTACATACCCTCCCCCACAGCCTCCTGCATCCCACACCCTTCTCTCCCAAAATACCCTCCTCCAACGCCCCCTTCTTCCCAAAGGACCAAGATGAGTGAGTCTAACTCTCAATGAGTGAGAGTTGGCAGCCCTGCCTCCTCCAATGTCCCTCCCTCCTACTCATGCCACCTTCTTTCCATTGGCCTCACTCTCCACAAACCCTCCTTCAAAGCCTCCTACTTCCCACACCCCTCACTCCCCACAAACCCTCCTTCAAAGCCTCCAACTTCCCACACCCATCACTCTCCACATACCCTCCTTCAAAGCCTCTTATTTCCCACACCCCTCTCTCCCAAAACACCCTCCTCTAAAGCCCCCTTCTTCCCCAAAACCCTCCTCCAAAGTCTCCTACTTCCCACACCCTTTTCTCCCAAAACACCCTCATCCAAAGCCCCCTTCTTCCCCAAATCCCTCCTCCAAAGCCTCCAACTTCCCACACCCATCATTCCCCACAAACCCTCCTCCAAAGCCTCCAACTTCCCACACCCATCACTCTCCACATACCCTCCTTCAAAGCCTCCTACTTCCCACACCCCTCTCTCCCAAAACACCCTCCTCTAAAGCCCCCTTCTTCCCCAAAACCCTCCTCCAAAGCCTCCAACTTCCCACACCCGTCATTCCCCACAAACCCTCCTTCAAAGTCTCCAACTTCCCACATCCATCACTCTCCATATACCCTCCTCCACAGCCTCCTACATCCCACACCCTTTTCTCCCAAAACACCCTCATCCAAAGCCCCCTTCTTCCCCAAAACCCTCCTCCAAAGCCTCCAACTTCCCACACCCATCACTCTCCGCATACCCTCCTTCAAAGCCTCCTACTTCCCACACCCCTCACTCCCCACAAACCCTCCTTCAAAGCCTCCAACTTCCCACACCCATCACTCCCCACAAACCCTCCTTCAAAGCCTATTTCCCACACCCCTCTCTCCCAAAACACCCTCCTCTAAAGCCCCCTTCTTCCCCAAAACCCTCCTCCAAAGCCTCCAACTTCCCACACCCATCATTCCCCACAAACCCTCCTCCAAAGCCTCCAACTTCCCACACCCATCACTCTCCACATACCCTCCTTCAAAGCCTCCTACTTCCCACACCCCTCTCTCTCAAAACACCCTCCTCTAAAGCCCCCTTCTTCCCCAAAACCCTCCTCCAAAGCCTCCAACTTCCCACACCCATCATTCCCCACAAACCCTCCTTCAAAGTCTCCAACTTCCCACATCCATCACTCTCCATATACCCTCCTCCACAGCCTCCTACATCCCACACCCTTTTCTCCCAAAACACCCTCATCCAAAGCCCCCTTCTTCCCCAAAACCCTCCTCCAAAGCCTCCAACTTCCCACACCCATCATTCCCCACAAACCCTCCTTCAAAGTCTCCAACTTCCCACATCCATCACTCTCCATATACCCTCCCCCACAGCCTCCTACATCCCACACCCTTTTCTCCCAAAACACCCTCATCCAAAGCCCCCTTCTTCCCCAAAACCCTCCTCCAAAGCCTCCAACTTCCCACTCCCATCATTCCCCACAAACCCTCCTTCAAAGCCTCCAACTTCCCACATCCATCACTCTCCATATACCCTCCTCCACAGCCTCCTACATCCCACACCCTTTTCTCCCAAAACACCCTCTTCCATAGCCCCCTTCTTCCCCAAAACCCTCCTCCAAAGCCTCCAACTTCCCACACCCATCACTCCCCACATACCTTCCCCCACAGCCTCCTGCATCCCACACCCTTCTCTCCCAAAACACCCTCCTCCAAAGCCCCCTTCTTCCCCAAAACCCTCCTCCAAAGCCTCCAACTTCCCACACCCATCACTCTCCACATACCCTCCTTCAAAGCCTCCTACTTCCCACACCCCTCTCTCCCAAAACACCCTCCTTTAAAGCCCCCTTCTTCCCCAAAACCCTCCTCCAAAGCCTCCAACTTCCCACTCCCATCATTCACCACAAACCCTCCTTCAAAGCCTCCAACTTCCCACATCCATCACTCTCCATATACCCTCCTCCACAGCCTCCTACATCCCACACCCTTTTCTCCCAAAACACCCTCCTCCATAGCCCCCTTCTTCCCCAAAACCCTCCTCCAAAGCCTCCAACTTCCCACACCCATCACTCCCCACATACCTTCCCCCACAGCCTCCTGCATCCCACACCCTTCTCTCCCAAAACACCCTCCTCCAAAGCCCCCTTCTTCCCCAAAACCCTCCTCCAAAGCCTCCAACTTCCCACACCCATCACTCTCCACATACCCTCCTTCAAAGCCTCCTACTTCCCACACCCCTCTCTCCCAAAACACCCTCCTCTAAAGCCCCCTTCTTCCCCAAAACCCTCCTCCAAAGCCTCCAACTTCCCACTCCCATCATTCCCCACAAACCCTCCTTCAAAGCCTCCAACCTCCCACATCCATCACTCTCCATATACCCTCCTCCACAGCCTCCTACATCCCACACCCTTTTCTCCCAAAACACCCTCCTCCATAGCCCCCTTCTTCCCCAAAACCCTCCTCCAAAGCCTCCAACTTCCCACACCCATCACTCCCCACATACCTTCCCCCACAGCCTCCTGCATCCCACACCCTTCTCTCCCAAAACACCCTCCTCCAAAGCCCCCTTCTTCCCCCAAACCCTCCTCCAAAGCCTCCAACTTCCCACACCCATCACTCCCCACAAACCCTCCTCCAATGCCTCCTACTTCCCACATCCCCTAGTACTCCTGACTCTCCTTCCCGAGTGCTAACACCTCTTTGCCAGCAGTGTTGGCTTCATGCCAGACAGATACGGGATGGCACGTACCTACCAGTGTGATTGATCAATAATGAGCCTAATCAGGGACATTGCAATGACGTCTATTTGCTAAGCAATTAATCTACGGAGATAAGGTGAGTAATTTATAGTTCAAACCAGGCTGTGACATTTCTCACATCAGGACTTCTAGCCTGGTTAATCAAATGGAAAAAAAAGAAAAGAAAAATGCAGACACAAACTTGGACAATAGAAATTAAATGTTGATGATCATAATTTTGATAAATTTGATGTTTGATGGTATGAGAATCTTAAAGGACAAGTCCATCTTCATATACATATGGATTGAGTGAATGCAACAGTATTAGTAGAACACATCAGTGAAAGTTTGGGAAAAATCCGAAAATCTGTTCAGAAGTTATGAATTTTTAAAGCATCTGTGCAATCACTGCTGAATGAGGAGACTACTACAGTGTATGATGTCACTTGCGTACAACGGTATAAGGAAAATAAAAAGAGAATTTCACAAAACTTTAGTGCACATTTCTTCGACTTGTTACTGACATATGTTAAGAGAAATATTATTCCCCTCGCTTTCTGAAAGAGATAAGTCGAGTGTTCTTTTGTTATGCAAGAAAAGTGAAAATATGTTGAATTTTCTTTATACTGTCTTTATATTGTTGTACTCATGTGACATCAAGAGCTATAGTAATCTTCTCATCCAGCCGTGACTGAGCAGAAAATTCAAAAATTCATAACTTTTGAACGGATTGTCCGATTTTCCTCAAACTCTCAGTGATGTGCTCTACTAATATTGCTGCATTCACTCAAACCACATGTCTATGAAGGTGAACTTGTCCTTTAAAGGAAGCTCCAATGTGAACACTGTTCAATTGTTTGTTTCGTTCACAGGTCCTGTGTTCTCCTAATGCCTTCTCACTGTTCACATATTTTAAAACCAGAAATGTTCAACACGCATTCTAATTTTGTGAGCCAAGATTCTTAAAATGTGTCAAAGTTCTTTAACACTAAAAGCATTAATGGTACTGTTTACCACTGGGAGACGTGATTTTAGAAATGTTTGAGTTATCTCATTTGATGCATATGTGTAGGACAGTCTGAGTCGAATCACAAAACATCCTACCATGTAAAAATTTTTGCAATAAAGCCGAAAATATAAGGAGATATCACTATTTTTCTCACTAAACCATAACTGTAGACGGTTTAGTCTGGAAACAATTTTATTATAACTATTGTTCACATTTTGTTTATCTAACAATACTTAACACTGATTATATCAATTAACACTTTTACACTGGTTGTTTCTATCCGTAACTCACATTTAAGAACTATTTTGAAGCACTAAAGGTGGGTTTTTGTTCCATCTGGAAATGGTATAACAATTCCTTTAAATAGAATGCCAGTGGCAATTCGTGAAACTTTCATGCCATGAAAAAGACTGTCGGCTCCAACTCGCGAAGATTTCATGCTGCGAAAACATCTTGCTTTACAGCATAGGCGTCAACATCAATTCTGGTTTTACAGTACAAGCAACAATAAGAAACCACTGACCTTTTCAAATCCATTTCCTTTAAAAGAGGGTCAAATCAGCTTTTCTCCTGACATTTATAAGCCTCATTATTAAAGCGCGCAGGATCAGGGCTCAAACGAACGTCCTATTCTTAATGGCATGAACAAAAGTCTTCTCTCTGTACTTTTCATTGTCTTTTATTTGAACTGTAATGAGTCTGAGATTATCATCCAATGTTATCAGAAAACTGCACTGCTTTCCAGTGGGTGAAAATAGACAATTGATTAGCAAGTCCAACCCAAACAAAGGAAGTAGTAGTAATCCCTATTGACTTCCCCCCTACTTCCTTTGTTTGTGATATTGCCCAGTTCAGTTGAATGACAGTATGTGAATTTCAAAAACGGTCAGTACTGCTCAATTTTTGAAGGTAGAGGTAAGAGCTCAAAGCAATGAAAATGTAGCCCAAAGCATGATAAAACATATCATTAAAAAAAAGTGAACCAAATACATTCTCTCCCCCCCCTTTTTTTTTGGGGGGGGGGGGAGGGGGAATGGAGAGAAAGAATGGTATGTCAGCCAAACTGCCTACTGAATTACAGCTCAATGTGTAATAGTACTGGTAGCACTTATACATGACCTGGGTAATCAATACACATGCAAGCGGGATTGTATCCGTGCTTAAACCATTGGGGAAATCTCCTTTATCCAAATGAGGGTTAAAATGAAAAGAAAAAAAACCACAACACTATCGTGTGTTTTACAGAGTTTAAAGATAATATAAAGTTTTGGTACCTCAAAAGTTTCCCTGAATTTCCTTGTCTTAGTTTGTGTTTCAGGTTAAAGTACCTTTCATATAACTAACACTGTGAGACTTACTCGCCCCAAAGTGCTCTCATGTCTTAGTAATCATGCAATTAACTGCGACCAGCAGCCCCATACGCATAGCGACCAGCAGCCTCATACGCATAGCGTAATGGGGCTTCGCATTGTAGCATTCAGGATCATGACAGATTTAGTATCGCGGGCAAATATCAACTTAAAATCCAGAAATTTCTTCAATTTGAGGACTTACCAAGACTTACCTTGGGAGAGCTACATACACTGAATACTACGGCCAGCGTATGCGCACACATCACATGCGCACAAATGTCAAATCCATGAATGGATAAGATGTCTGTGTGCGCATGCGCTGGCTGTCAATTCAGTGTAGCTCTCCCAAGGTCCTCTCGACCGAGTCACATTCAGTCATCAATTCGAACAGAAAGGGACTATTGGCAAAACCAAACATTGCCCGAAGCCTGTTTTCAATACTTCAACTTAACTGGTAAGTCTTCAAATTGAAGAAATTTTTGGATTTTAAGTTGATAATAACCCGCGATACTATATCTGTCATGATCCTGAATGCTACAATGCGAAGCCCCATTTAGCTGTGCGTATGGGGCTGCTGGTCGCAGTTAGCTATGCGTATGGGGCTGCACGCTGCTGGTCGCAGTTGTCATGCAATGGTTTCGTACAATACGTGTACTACCTCGCCGCCGTATGGCGGCGGCTCTGGTACGAAACCATTATTGCATGATTACTAAGACATGAGAGCACTTTGGGGCGAGTAAGTCTCACAGTGTTAGTTATATGAAAGGTACTTTAACCTGAAACACAAACTAAGACAAGGAAATTCAGGGTACCAAAACTTTATATTATCTTTAAGGAAGGAGATTTAAATATCTTGATCCTCTACATGAAACCATCACCATTACTACCTCTCATAAAAACTATTATGGTAGTACTTTTAAAAGTACACACTGAATGAACCAAAGGAGTGATTTGACAACTACCCATTGAGGGTCTTTAATGTGACTTTTTGGCTATACTGCAATTACCTGTTCCAAACAAACAAACAAAAAAACAAACAAACAAACAAACTGAGAAAGCGAATTCAAAATATGGGTTTCTGATATTGAAAATGAAATTTACAATTTCATGATTGCAATTAAAGTTACTTGCATGTCACAGGACACTCAATAAAGTTACAAGTGGGAGTGTTTTGGTCTGTCGCGTAGTGAAGATAACACATTCATAAATTAGGGATGTCAGTTAGAATGAAAGAAAGGGCTTGAAATACACTGTACATCTACATGAAGCTACTTTGAACATGAAAAAGCCTGAATTTTGAAAAGTGCCAAGGCCTGAATAGTCTTTTGCCTGAAAGCTGGCATCCCTGATAAATGTACCCTGTTACCATGGAAGCCTAATGAAAGTTGCTGAGCATCACCATCGGAATGCAGACTGATTACATTGCCAGATCAGATTTTTTTTCTTTCAAATCACAGTGATGGATAATTTTATCCCACTTAATTAAAAAAAAAAAAAGTGAACACAAACCCTCAGATAACAAGAAAAACATTGTTTGAGAAAAACAGATTTTTGGCATTGAAACACAATCCATATCAGAAAGCTACAGTAACATGCTTTCTCTATTCCAGTATTTTTCAAAATTTTGAATGTTTTGTGACTTTGAATATTTTGACAGAATAAAGCAAAAGTATTAAACCTTTGATAAACAACAACAACAACAACAACAACAACAACAACAACAACAACAACAACAACAACAACAACAACAACAACAACAACAACAACAACAACAAAATTTTAAATCTTAACATGCATGGCTCCATACCAGGGTAATGTAGTCATTAGTAAGAAATGCATACTTACATCCAACTGCTGAGGAGAAAAAAGCATAGATGCACAGACCCCAGCTTCCCATCTGGACACCTTCCTCATAGCGAAGGTAATCCTCAGAGTCTGGAGGAGCACTAGGGTCACCTGATGGAGTAAAAGGAGGAGGAGGAGGAGAATTAGGAGGATGAGCATGAGCAGGAGGTGGTGTAAAAGTGAGAGGAGGAGGAGGAGGAGAAGGGGAAGGGGAGGAGGAAGAGGAAGAGGAAGAGGAGGAGGGGAGGTGGAGGAGGAGAAGGTGGTGGAGAAGGATGAGGGGAGGAAGAGGAGGAGAGGAGGAAGAGAAAAAGGTGAAAGAGGAGGAGGGGAGGAGGGGTAGGAGAAGGAGGAGGGGTAGGAGGAGGAAGTGGAGGAGGAGGAGAGGTGGAGGTGGAGGAGGAGGAGGTGGAGAAGGAGGAGGAGGAAGAGGAGGTGGATGAGAAGGAGAAGGAGGAGGAGGAGGACGAGGAGGTGGAGGAGAAGGAGGAGGAAGAGGGAGCAGAGGAGGAGGAGAAGGAGGAGGAGGAGGAAGAGGAGGAGATCAAAGTGACATACATCAGAGGTAAACCACCAATGAAGTAAGAAAATGCCAGAGGGCAGTGGTCCAGACTCACTAAAGCCCTTCATTAACCTTTTGTGCACACAATTATGAACACTGTGAACACCACAAATTATGTCAATAGCATTTGTATGCTTTGCTGACTAATTGCCAGGGAAATAAAGAGCATTAACTAGGAGCTCATCTCCACATTAAAGATTTCATTGATAAACCTAAACTATGCACTAAGTAAATAGAAGAGCAAAGTAGGCTAAAAAGAGAGCATGATTACAATTTTGGTGGTTTTAACCTTCACATGCATACATTTTTATTAAACAGTAATACTGGTCATTATCTGATAATTAATGCAAATTATTAGAAGTGATCATGTTAAAAGCTGATTAAGTCATAAACTTGTGAACATACATGTAGCCAAATAAATTTCCCTTGTTTCAAAACAATTCAAAGTGAGGCAATTAAATATATAATTTCTACATCTTTCAGTCAGTTTATTCCAGAGATGTTGCATAATAAAATATGATTTTTTTTTTCTTAAAAAGGATTCACAGTGCTAAATTATTTCTGAAAATTATTTTACAGAGCCCAAACTTGTGCAACCATGCACGAGTTGTAAATGATTACATCACCTCATTTTGTTTTTGCATCTACAGGCGCGGTCAGACTGGCAAAAGATCGAGAAGTTTAAGATCGCGAAGTTTGGGCCATTGGTACGCGCGCAAGAAAGAGTGCGCCGTCCGATGGCTACTGATTGTGACGTAACAATGCACATCTATACATGACAATGGCCTCGCACTTTCGGAGGCACCCCCTGCAAACATATCGGGAAGTTTCCCAGGAAGTTTCGCTGGAAGTTTGCGGTCAACTGGCAAAACTTCGAGATCTTAAAGATCGCGATCTTAAACTTCTCGATCTTTTGCCAGTCTGACCACGCCTAATATGTCTTTGATAAATCCTCTCTTTAGTGAAGATACACTTGCTTGTAACTTTTAAAACTCCTTCATTAGATTTGAATGAACTCTTGCTTTCTACTTGTTTAACAATTTTCTTTATCAAAGCCAGCTCGAGCATGAAGTGACATTCCTTTAACACAGTTCAATTCCAGTTGACTTAAAAATCCTAACACGACTGGGAGAAGACATGTACACTGTGTATACAGTAATTTTCACAATACATTACCATGTACCCTGACTATGCGAACAAATTGCTCAATAAATTGTAAATATCACAAGGAATAACCTGATGCATAATAGCACTGTAACTCTGCTGTTCCAATTTTCGATATAGGGATGTAGATTTCTACACCAGTCCATTATGTTTGTAAGTGTGGATATGAGAGAGATTGAGAGAAAAGTCCACTCGACACACTGCCAAAACAGGTTGATAACACTAACTTAACAATTATCTCCCCAATAACAGATTTTGATCATTTTTTTTTTAATGCTGTGCTTGCAAAATTCTATTCTTTCTTATTAAATTAACTTCTAACTGGTCTTAGAATTCCCCTTCAATGAAGCCAGACCTTGGGAATGAATGAACTTTCACTCCCTCTATAAATATTCAAGGCCATTGCCCCATGTCTTTTCGATACAGCATTCACTTAAATCATGGACAAGGTTCCCAATGACATCACTTTCCATCTTGTGACATTGTTTCCTCATTGTTACTTTCACTTGTGAGTAGATGATTTTCTTTCAAGATCTTTGCAGATACACATGTATGCTCATGACAAAGTACAAAATGTCCATTGATCATCCAAAACACCAATTTGCTGAAAAAAAAAGTTTAATGCTTGAGACTATCTTTATTGTTTTCATATAGACTATATAACAGATTGAAAAAAAGTCAAAGGTTAGCAAAAGTATGTAAGGATTATTTTTGTCTCCTGGTGAAGTCTTAATAGGCTTTCAAATAAGCATAACCTAAAAGACAAAAATAAAGGTGCAGTGATCTATTTTGCATAATTTAGAAAGTTGTTGAAATGAGAGTAATGTTGCTGTACCTCCCAGGGAAAAATAGGTCATTATGCACAGAATCTTCAGTTGCTATGACTTTAAAGGGTGATAAATCAAAGCCCTTTCTAAAATGCAGCATTTCAACAATATTAGTGGATGAATAGCAATTCAATTTTGATCAGTTATCTTGTTCCACTTCATAGTATAGAACTGACCTTAACTTCTAATAAAAAAACAAAAACAAAACAAAACAACATGAAGTTTCTATTTTGGTGACATATTGTTAGTTCTGTGAAGCAAGGTCACATACATGCATATCGTATTTGTACAACGTACATAGCTATTTTAATCATTGTACAATGTACAATGGACAATTGACAAGATAGCCAGTGAACTTTTGCTCTTTTGCACCAGTGAACTTTTGCCTGGATGACCTTATGGTCTGTAAACAGTGACCAATTTGGACTTTAATCTCTAAGATATTTATTATATACGTAAACAAGAGCTTCATGAGCTAACCATAACCCTGCCATGCTGAAGTTCATTGTGCAAGGCAAGTAGGCATGATTTGTATCCCAACATGTACAATCAATGGTACTTGTAGATCATACACCCTTTGCTTTATAAAACTGAACATCAAATAAATGAAATACAAGGATTTTGCCACTTTAAGACGAGTTATGACAGGTGATTTGCTGGGGGGGTCATCAGATATCCGTCAGCTGTGATCGACAGTATGAAAAATGGGATAGTTTTAAATCAATATAGTACAAAGTATGGTATTATCAATTCAAAAGCAATCACAACCTCACATACAGTGTAGGCATATAATTGTACCTCAATTTTGACTCTCGTTTCCGCACAAAAAAAAGAGAAAAAGAAAAGAGAAGTAATATACAGACTGGAAGCTATTGTGTCTGTATGAAATCTTATGTTTGCGGTGATACGCTGCCGGCGTAAGTTACGGAGAATATGTTCGCCGAATTTCACATCAACCCTGAGGTTCATATTTAATGTTTTGCTGCATTTTGGGAGGTCTGTAAAAGGTATCCCCTACCTTTAAGACTAGCCATTCCAGATACACTGTAGGATAACTTTATCTAAAAGTAAAGAAGAAGCAATTGAAAGAAAAAAGAAAACAAAACCGCACTTACTGAGGTAAGTAAATTGAAGGGTTTTAATGGAAATAATGAGGTGATTTACCATTGTACACTGCCTGGGCGACAAAGTCGGTGTAGAAGACCAGAGCGATGTTCATTCCAGCCCAGCCGAAGAAATTTGTGATGCAGAGGAACACCAGCTGCTTTGGCATGCAGAAAACCGAGTGTAGCAGACTGACACAGGATTGCGGTGCGCTGTTTTTATCACTATCCTCCTCACTGCACTCTTCTTCCCCTTCAATACCATCGTCAGTGCCAGTGCACACGGCCTCTGCGACGGGGTCTTGCTGGCTGATGAGAGGTTCGCTGCGGGACGCTGGGATGCGGCCGTTTTCATATCCTTCCCTTATTTTAAATGATTTAACACGGAATGATTCTTGTTGGTCGGTCAACTGGATCTTCACTACACACTCGGAGCCTAAGTGACCGTTTGGGGCAGGGAGTCTACCGTCCAAGGCCTTAGTGTTACTCACTGTCCACTTCGGACTGACCGAACTACTATCGCCGCTGCTACAGATGCCATTGGGTATGTTGGGTATAAGCTGTTCGTATCTCTTCGTTGTCCCGTTTATACTCTCACTGGCTATGTTAGGTGCATTCGTACGTAACGGTTCAGTCTCATCTCTATTCTTTGTGTCACAACCACTCTTGCTAGAAAATATTGACTTCTTATGGAAGCGCCCCTTTAATCCACCACTCGAACCCTTGGCATCCACAGTTCTCTTTGTCTTTGTTTCCCTTATCTTTTTGCCCCTGGGAAAGGGACATTTCTTGCCAAATTTCGACCTGGAATTGGAGGCTTTAGTTTCCTGTAAGGGTCTGTGTTCTGATGTCGACTCCGCCTCGCTCGGGGTGCTGGGAGTTGGGGCTGATGAGGACAAAGAACTTCCCAGGGGTGTCTCTGGTATACTCGTCAAGGTAAGGATCATCGGCACGGCAAAAGCGAGGATGTTCAGGAGGAAGATGACCTGGTACTGGCTTCCGAGAGCCTTGCCGACAGGAGTTTTCTCCCAGTCTATGGCGATGCAGATGTAACCAAGACCACCACCAAGACCTGAAAGACACGAGTGCTTTAGCCTTATTACCTTGATCTTAAACTTTTATTCTGTCAAGAATAATTGTTAACTGACATTAGGAAGAGCCATTACCTAGTAAATAAGATTGTTCCTTTCTCTCTAAATTCATCCCCTTCTTTCTTCTCTCTTTTTGATAAAAGTGATTATGTTTTGGTCAAGGCTACATTGTACACTACTGGAAAATAATGACATGTCAAAGTCCAAAGTATAGATGTTACTGTGGAACTTGCACAATTTGACAATCACCCTGCAGGAAGAGACCAGCAGACAATTGGAGAGTATTTACATACAATACCATCCAGACTGTACAACCTCTTCACTGCATACACTGAAGATATTTGGCCATAACGATACAAAGAATGCTTGTATATATTAGGGCAAACTAACATGTGTGACAATGTATGCATGCAGCTGGTGTGATGACAGTGCAGTCTTTATTGTGAAAATAAGGTTTGGGATTCCCAAGGAACTCTCGTTATGCCATCTTCAGTGCTTACCATCAATCTTAATGTTGTGGAATGCTATCAATTATATACTTTTCTACAAGAAGGATAAAATGAAATTATCCCTTTTTAACAATAAATACTTAGACTGATAACACAACTGACTGATTTTGTTCATTAAAATTTATCCTCAAATAACATAAATATTCTTTTTCTAGAACACTTACCAGTAGAAAAAAAGAAGAAGAAACTATGTGTATTTGTATAATAAGTGGCATATTTTTGGCTAACATAACTCTCATTTTTATCACCTTCATGGTTGATGAGATAATGTACTGTATTTGAGCTTTCTAGGCCTTTTGAAATTGGTGATGATCATGAACTGCTCTTGATTACTTGTATTTTGAGACAAGTTCCCTTCAAGGGCAAACTTTGTTGATACACATGTAGGTGCAAAGTATGTGACATGGACATTATTGAAGGTCTCACAAATATTGGTTAAAAACTGACGCAGTTTCTCCTGAAGCATTTGCTGTATACAAGTCATCTTTAGTATCCAACCCTATAAAAGATTTGAATGGCTCTGTGGATGTGGTGACACAAAACTTTCAGCAAAGTATTTCCATGTCACTGTTGCTTACCTGCAGCAGAAATTCGCTTCTCAGCCACTTTTGTTCTTTCAGTGCAAATTGCCACAGAAAACCCATAGCATTGCATACACTATTCAAAGAGTCGGCATACACGTAGAAAGGGTTAATTTGTTTCTTTTTGAGACAAACATGAGACAATCTTACCTCCCATAGCACACGTCATACTCAGGACCCTTTTCAGGTCGTCGGCATTGCAGACGTCTACGAGATAGGCCATGAAGGGGGTACTGCAGCTTTGGGCAGCAAAGTCGGTCAACACCACCCCTATCACTGTGATAGCTATACCCCAAGTTGTGGCTGCAAGCAAAGCAAAAGTTGCAATGACACATGTTGAAAAGATCATTCATGTCCTCATGAAAAATTGGTGACATTTCATGGACAAATCAAATGGAGAGCTGCCCAACACCTGGGGGGGGGGGGGGGGAGGCATTTCACAAAGCCTTTTGTTGAGATATTTTTTTTCTGACAAGCTGTTATAAGCTACTGAACTCCTTGCATCTGATTGGCTGAGAGCAAATTCGTCTGACAAATTTGTCGGAAAAAACGCTTCATGAAATGCCCCCAAGCAGATCACACAGAGTTGCCCAGTTGCCTTACTCTCAAAGCTTTCATTATCCATAACTTCTTTTTTATGTGTGCTATTCTTTCCTAGAATTTTCACTGATTTACTTTTCTGATATCTCTTGTTTCATACAAAGTAACATCATATCAGGATTAAATTTCCCTTTAAAAACTTTATCAGAGACTGTAGCTAGAACTTCAATTCCACTGTTGGAACTCCAACGTGATACATTCATTAGACAAACTGAAGAGGTTTCTGCTTCACATTTCATAGAAAGGCTAACTTTGACAAAAGCCACATTGTTCTATTGTCTACATGTACATGAAGATACATAATGCAAAGCTTCCCCAGCAGCTCCAAACATTGCATTTATTCCAATCCTTTTTAAGCTACAAATATAAACTGAATATAAGATTGTTCTCACAGCTTGAGTCAATGAGGTCGCCAATTTCTCCCCCATAGAGGTATAGTCCAGTCCCAATGACCGCTCCAATACTGAAGACAAGGATAAAGGGCCTCCTCCGTCCCCATGGGCTGGGGCAACGGTCACTGGAAGACCCGATGAGAGGGGCAAAAATGAGGCTGAGGATGGGGGCAAGAAACCAGGCTAGCCCGTACAGGTGGTTCGGGAGGCCAAGTTGGAGGAGTATGGGCGTGACCAGAGCCCCCTCAGTGGCGTAGCAGAATTCCATGCCAAACTGTACCGAGGACTGCTGCAGGAGCTTGAGGAATTTCCTGGGGGGCTGCATCTGGGGCAGAGACCAGTCCTTGGACTGCGCCTCTGCCAGCTTCTCACTGGCGATGTTCAGCATGCTCCCCATGGGGACGTGATGACTTGGTGCCAGAAGACGACTGGGAAAATTCTCGCTGGGAGCGCTCGTGGGCAACAACCCCGTAGATTTCGCAAACTGCTTCATCCCAGCAGTCTTAGACAGTATATTGTTGCTGCACAACATTTGGGTTTCTCCTTGATCATTCTCGGTTTCCACGGCAACTGACGGGAAAGATGAGCGTCGTCTGGTAGAACCACACTTGATGAATGTGTCCATGTCACTGAAATTGTTACTTTCAGATGTACAGGAAGTTCTAAAATCCTCCATACTTGAATCTATGAATTTCAAATCTAAAGAAGTCCTGAAATCATTGTCCGGTAACTGATGCTGTTCAGCCATCCTGTGGTCACTTTCATTCTTATTCTGCATATTTAATGAAATGTTAAATTGAGAATTAGAACAATTATGACACAATTGTGTACAATGTAATGCTTTTGAACTACAGTATTTGCAAAGGCTTGGAACATGAAATGACAAACATTGATGCACCAAATTTGGGGTTGTTACTCAATCAGCCTTACATAATGCATCACAGGACAAATCAGAGTATATTTAGGTGATATGGTAACAGTGTATCACCTACATGTGTTGTGTTTGTCAAAATCTTCCTTTAGTTTTTTTTTTCTCAACTGTCTGGCAAATGTTGTGAATGCTCTATCTCAACAGTAATATCACCACCTGACGTATGAAATTTTCCATGTCAATAGTAAGTGTACAGAGACTCCAACCCAAAGCACCTTCTGATCTGGAGATTCTCCCGCCTGAAACCCCTAGCAAACGGGAGACTCCAACTTGATGTGTGCGAAGCGCAAACTTCCTAGGGTTCTAGATAATCTCTTGTGCTATCTAAGGCTTATTTGTTCAACATACGATAGAAATAAGTGAGAAATCCCTTCCAACGGGAGACAAAGAGCCAGGGCGGGAGAAATTAGATCTCAAACGGGAGAACGGGAGATTTTGCAAAAATGGGTTTTCGGCGGGAGATCTCCCGTCGAAAACGGGAGAGTTGGAGTCTCTGAGTGTAACATGACAATGTTTACCAGATCCTACTGTTTTAATCGAGATCATTATGTGTGACATCATCTAGATGCCACTTTGCAATTTTGACAAAAAATCAAACAATTGATAATATGATGTATCTTCACAACACAATATAAAAGGATCTTTATCATTTTTCAATTTCAGAGGGCACAAAGTTCAAGAGATGGCTGGTCTTCCTGCACAATGTTTAGATTGTCAGTCAATGTTTAAATCAGTCAGGTGGGTCAGTCTAAATTTGAAAATGCTCCAAATCACTTCCGGACTGTTTTCTATATGATTCAGACAATTTTAAAACTTTAAAATGTCCCTGTGTATGCATCCGTCCATTTGCTTTCATGCAAACAGTGCATTTATAAGCAACATGAAAATGTGTGTGTGTGTGTGTTTTTTTTTTACTTGATTTGGATCCC
The DNA here is from genome assembly GCF_964275005.1 of Diadema setosum. Lineage (NCBI taxonomy): Eukaryota > Metazoa > Echinodermata > Echinoidea > Diadematoida > Diadematidae > Diadema > Diadema setosum. The sequence goes on along the minus strand of NC_092699.1, from coordinate 24,271,432 downwards.
TGATACAACCAGTAGTAATCCACTGATATCTGGCCAATCTTGACCAAAAACAAGGTAATGCGTGTGTACTATACAGGTAAAATTCTGCACATGTGTCATTGTGCAAATATAGTGAATCCCCCCCCCCCCCCAAAAAAAAAAAAAAAAAAACCAAAAAAACAAAAAAAAAACAAAACAAAAACAACAACATGCCTTTGTTTACTTGGCCACAGCTCCTCAAATGCAGGGGGACCCATTATTTTTACTGCATATGTATAAGACTTGAAAAATAAGATTTCAAGTATCAATATTTCAATCAAGGTAGCATGATGTCTACATCATCATCTGAAATCAAAAGAGTAGGATTTAATTTCATGATGTAATGTTTCTGACATTTATCTGCATGTATTTAAGTCATCTTTGCTCAATATTCTCCCAACTTTGGATTGTATTTTGGACAATTTTCTTTTGAATCCACGTATGATTAGTCTTTGCTAGTATTGCTAGTACATTTTCTCTTTGAATCAATAAGACCATAATAAGTACTTACTGCTTGGATATCTGACCCTTTTTCAGATCAAGGGCAACTGACATCTGATGACCTACCCCCCCCCCCCCCAGTTTATCACCTAACTCATCACAAAGTAACCAGTTCAATCATATCTTATTGTTTGTTTGCTTTGTCCCATTATAAGACTAATGTGCAAAGGTAATAAAGTGTTAAAGGGAGTACCTAAAGACATTAAAGGGTTTACGAACATATTCCAAGAGGGTATATTTTTGTATACCTGGTAAGTGTCATCCAAAAAGCCCTTGAAACATACAATTGTATATCCAGTGGTGACAAAATATAAAGTCAGGAAGACTGCCAGTGTGAGTGGTTTACATTGTACATGCTGTTTCATTCTCAGTAAAGTGGCAGTCAATATAAATCACATTTACCATCACATTTTGCTCTACTTCAATCACTTTGCAGCAAGTTACAGGTAGTTGTGGTATTCTACGTAAATTTGCATTCTGAAAGACAAGTATGTGAGGCATGGTTTTTCTGTGTCACGCTAACAGATTGGACAGGAAAGAATGAAAAAAACAACAACTAAATAAACACTGCATGTAAGAGGATGAGAAAGAAATTATTAATTGCAAGGACGTACAAAGTTGCAGGGATTGCATAGATCACTGTTGCTCAAGGCAATCACTTTACACATATCATGTTTTGAGTACTTGCATCTAGAAAGAAGCACTCTAATCTACAAAAGGGGTGTACAGGATCACCATCACATAGTTCTTTTAGATGCCAGTATAAAAAATACAGAGTCTGAATAAAAACTGTGCTACATTGTAATGTTAGTACACCTGTATGCAACACAGCTCTGCTTGTACCAAAATCTGCATAAAGTACCGGCCATCACCATTCTCCCTAATATTAACTGGTATCGGGGCACATGACCTCACACTTCACAGATCAAACTGCATGCTTTTAATATCTTAAAGCATAAACATCAAAGGAAAATGTGTTAAATCCATTGTGACACTAATCAGGCATGAAAATTACAAAAAGTATGGTAGGTGCAGGCCTACAGGTGGGATGGCTTTTAATATTATTGTAGAGTCATGCAAGATGATAATTGACTGTTCAAAAAAGAAGAAGATATAACACAGGGATCAAGGGATTGATCAAACATCAGTACAATTACCACAGAAATGTCTTTTCTTATCATCTGCCAAAATCTATTGCGTTCTTATTTTCTTTGTAAAAATGAGGCATCCTTTATCAAAATATTTGACTCCATATAACTGAGTAAACAAGTTTTGTTTACAAACATAAGATTAAAATTGAGCTAAGCACACAGTCAACTGAATTAATAGCAAGCAAGCATGGCTGCAAATTTCCAGCTAGACATGTGGTACATGCTCCAAGATATTAACTGCTTCAAACGCGTGGGTTCCATGCTATTTTGACTCATTCAGTTGTGCCATAATTTGAAACCAACACCCCTACCATACGCTTTATTGACAATTGTATGTGAAATACAAGAGGGCTGCACTAACTTGGAACAAGAAGAAATGCACATGTTGTTTTTCTAGCAATCGTGCACTTTAAGGCTCTATATCATCGGTGTGAGATTATACCCTAATTGAGCAGTGCGTGCAAATTTGAGTCACCATCATGGGTTCGATAGCATGTGCCCCACTACTGTGCTTTATGGTATCAATGTTTTGCTGTTGATCTTGTCTATTATAAGGTTTTTTAGTAATATTTGGATATCATCAAATCCCAAAAGAAGAATGCAATTTTAACCACTGTGCGTAGTCTCAAGCGTGAAAGACTGTTCTTTACGCGTAATGTTATATTGGGATAGAAAGGTATCAGTTTCAATGTACAGTGTCGATGCGTTGGACACCTAACTTCAAGTTTAGGTTAGTAAAGCAGCAGGTAACTCTCAACAGATACTGAGATGACTTGGTCGAAACATGCACACAACTTGCACAGTACGTAACAGAAGGCCCAGGTCTACGTTAGACCACTAGCACTAACTACTTACTACTTCCAGTTGACCTTCTCTCTCTGAATATGCCTGCCAAGCTATCTATCATTATATTCCACATACTAAGAATGTTGCAATAGGATTGGTCCAGTGCTGATCACGTGATGAAGCGTAGTTTTGCCCATCACATCACCTAAGAAGAAGTTTGTTACACTCTATGTTGATAGTCCCTTTTGTTTCGCTGATCTCCACACAGTCCTAACGCAAGATGAGTACGCGCGAAATAAAAGTGCGTTGCACTGTGGACTATCATGTGACCTAGGTCACTTGATAGTACACAGTGCGACGCACTTTGTCTTCGGTGCCGCGCGGTGCGTGCAGCAAATTCGTTGTTTTGCTGTCTACGCGCACACGTAACCTAAGCCCTAGGATACCTAAAGACAGCTAAAACGGTTTCAGATGTGGAATAAAATGGGAATTTCTAGGACCCTAGATGTGGAATATAAAGCAAATAATCAACTTTTAGTTTCAGGCAATGAGACAAACTATCACTTCCTCGGCGATCTGAATGTGTATGCTATCTTTCCTCAGCTGCACTTCGGAAAGATAGCTACATCCAGATTGCCTCGGAAGTGATAGTTTGTCCCATCACCTTCACCAACGTTGATTATTTGCTTATTATCATCAGTATCATATCATTATCACCCTTATCGGTTTGCATGAAACACTGTGGGAGGTATGGATTAAATTCTTGTGGAATCTTTGTGCTCAAATCAATTAGTTGCAATTCTAAATTATTACAGGTGAGAGATGTGAAAGTTAATGCAAAATGACATCTCACACGTTAGATCCCAGCATCGCCACCTCCCTGCCTGGACTCGGCAAGTAATCCAGTGGCAGTGCCCACTTTTATTTGAGGCCTACGTTTACACCCATCGATCATGACACCCATTTTGCTTTTGTTTAATAAAGTTTTGCTTTTGCTTTTGTTTAATAGAGTAGAGCCTACTGCACATCCACCAGGACATGCCTTTCCACGCACTTGTATTGAAATATGTGTTATAATATAATGTATGTCAGGACATGATCATGTTTTCGTTGTCTTTGAGGTTTTGTTGGTGAGGGGGGATTTGGAAGGGAGGGCAATGGGGTAGGGTAGTAAGTGGGAGAATGGACAGAGGTAAGGGTGGTTGGGGTGGTTTGTGTTTGTTTGTTTTTTAAAGAATATTAAAACTTAAATCAATGGATATTGATGTTTAAAGTTGGATTGAATGAATGTTGAAAAGAAAGTATCTTGTAATGAAGGAATGAAATTAAAAGAGAATGAGGGATTAGGAGTGTAAAAATAATGGGGAAAAAAGAGATGTGTAGTGTATATGGATTGTGAAAAAATGTATCAGTGTTTTCGGTATAAATTTTGTTTCCATTGATGAAAATGATTATGAAATTGGTCGAGAGGTTTGTATGAATTTGTTTGTACATCGTGCTTCCCATTGATGAAGAATAAAATATTCTTAAAAAAAAAAGAAGAAAAAAAAGTCCCGAGATAGATGGCAACTTTCGACGGCTGAGCTGGGGATAAGAGCCGAGGGCTAGAGTCGGACAATCGAGCTGTGCCTGTGCTGGGTTTACTGAGATTAGTGAGAAGGCCAAAATCGCAACCTCCTCATCAAATAGACCTCTGCCTTATTTCTACCAGAGTACTAACAGTACTAACGAACAGTACTAAATCTAATACCAAAGTAATAGCTGCACAGGCCGAGATGACTGAAAGATATCGTCGCTGATCGTCGATCATGTTCCGAGTGGACCGAGCCTCTATCTCTACCTACAGTCATATTTGTCTGGCTTCATGGAATCCAATCCCCTCGGAGGAGAACCGCACAACTGACAAGTCAAGAAATGTTGTTAGACTCTAAGTTCCTCAGGGCAGGCGGATTTTTCTGTCTAGCTCCTCTCACGACTAGAGGCAGAAACAAGGGAATAAATACTGAAAAGGTAGATAACCTCTAGTCTTACCTGTGATTTTACGAGTCTCTTCCCACCTTCCTGGTCTCACCTTGAAGTGTTGACAGCGCTGAGCCAGTGGTTGCACGGTATCTACCTGCAGAATTTCAGCAGACTGTAAACAATCAATCGGTGTGTGCGCAATACAGAACACAGTGCCCGAGATCTGTGTGGTACGTTCTCTTCTCATTCAATAGGGAGAGTGCTTGCCTGGATGAGTTCGATTGGATTTCGTTGTTGCTGGTTGCACAAAGCAATCAGCTGATATGGTAATCACCTAGCCTTGATGTCAAGTCGCTACTTTTATGAGAAAAGAAGACTGCTCTGAGTATGATCATGAAAGCGATTCATTGAATCTTGGGGGTGATATGATACTTTCCGTTATCTCTTGAAGCTGTAGTTCGAAGAATGTAGTTGCATGCCGCCTACATCATACTTCTTGTTCAATATCTCTACTTATTTTATTACACGTTTAGGTATAGTAATCTGTTGATCTTTTTACTCTTTTTCTTTTTTTATTTCGACTCTTGCTCTGATGCTTTAAATAACCCTTTTTGTTTTGATAAAATTTCATGATAAATGAAAATTCAGAGAAAAGAAAATCATGAAAACAGAAAACGAAAGAAAAAAAATCAGAGAGGAAAACTGATATCAAAAGCTAACAAAAAATTAAAATTAGCAACTGCCCCCTTGCCTCCCGCCCCGGCCCCGCCCCCCTGATTGACGTCTCTGTTCTATTATATATATATATATATATATATATATATATATATATATATATATATATATATATATATATATATATATATATATATATATATACATATATATATATATATATATATATGCTTCATCTCACCAATCACTAGAAAATGCATGATGCATGACTAAGATTGGCTTTAAAGAGTAAGCAATTTAAACTGAAGGACACCATGCAGCACCTCCACCCTCACGGCGTCTGGTTGGGCTAGGAAATTCATTCCAAAAATAGAAATGAACTTCAAAAGATAGAGAAAAATATTGCCTACAGAACGATACAAAAATGACCGCAAAAAAAAAAAAAAAAGAATAAGAAATAAGGAAGATACGACATTTTGAAATTTCACATTAATTTTTCAGAAAACATTTCTTGACCTGTCCTTATGAATATGTAAATCAGCAAGTTGACGATGTCATGCTCTCACAATTTCTTATAAAAAAAAGTTTACAGAAACTTTCAGCTGTATAAATATAAAACTTGTCTTAAAACGACCAAAAATGAAAAAAAAAATTAACTCTGATACCCTGGTATTGGAACGTTCTTTTACTTGTATTAGCTAAAAAGAACAATTTTCCGAATTTTATAACATATACATGAAAAATTGTGAGGATATGACATCATCAACCCACTCATTTGAATATTCATAAGGACTGGTCAAGAAATGTTTTCCAAAAGAAATGTGAAATTTCAATATGTCATATCTTCTTTTTTTCTTCTCCGATTTTTGTCATTTTTGTATTGTTCTATAGCGAATACATTTCTCAGCTCTTGAAGATAATCTATTTTTGAGGTGAATTCTTTCTCTAATGCTTTTCAGGCCCAAACAGTTAAAAAAATTGCTATACTCTATTTGTAGTCTAAATGCTGACAAGTTTACCTTCTAATTTTACCCTATTGTTCGAAAAACTGACTTGTATATAAAACATATATACATTTTTTAAAGCAGCTATCATTAATCCTCACAAATTTCCAATGTTCGGAATAATAAACCTTACCCCTGGAATATATTCAAATTAATGAAACCTATAACCTATTTCCCTTAAAGGGATTTCATATAGTTTTGGTTCAGACCTAACTTTAGGTACACCATTTCTTGATGAGATAATGAAAAAACATCTTATGAAATATGATAGAGCATGTAATTCCAAAAGGGTTTTGAAATGGCTGAGATATCCAAAACAGAGCAATCATAATTATTATAATAAAAGGTGGGACCCACCTTTTGTTAGGATCGCTTTGTTTTACTTTGTTTTGTGAAGCCATTAAATTCAGTCATTCCATTACCAATTTCCATCTAATAAACTTTGAATTCCTCTTAGAATGGTATGCTCTGTATCATTTCATAAGTGGTTTCTTGATATCTTGCAAAAAGTTAAAAGCCCAATCGTCACCTCCACCAATACTATACCATCCCTTAACAAAAAAGAAAAGAAAAAAAAAAAGAGATAATAATAACGAGCCCTCGGGTATACACCGAATGTTCAGAATAATGAACTTGAATGAATGAATGAATGAATGAATGAATGAATGAATGAATGAATGAATGAATAATGAATAATGAATAACGAGGATAATCCGAAAACTCTTTTGAAATGATAATTATTTCGGAACTTTTCTTGGGTATTTAAAGAAGGAATCCACCCTAAAATTAATTTCATCAATTTTAGAAGAAAGAGAAAAATATCCTTGCAGAATAAGGGAGTTCACGGTTGCGATTTGCGCATGTGCAAAATAAAGGTCAAATGAGAATGTTTGTGTATTTTCCATTGACTGTCAAACGAAAAGAATCCTCAGGCAAATGAGGATTTGGAATGCTAAGGTGTGTGTTTCACCTTGTTAGAACGCACAGGTGAAAGTGATTCATCAAGCTGCACACGCATTTCATTGACATTGATTACAAAGGTGGCATGCTTCAACAAAAAATGCTCTGTCACAGGTCCTTTCCATGTTATTTGAAAGTCTGTGGTGTAGGGGTCAAATGAGACATGCGCTAACCATGAACTCCCTTGTAGTGCAAAAATGATCACAATCGGATGAGAAATAAGGAAGTTATGACATTCTGAATTTTCACAATTTTTCGGAAGACACTGTGTATAACATGCTTAACCAATCGTTATGAATATTCAAATCAGCTAGTTGACAATGCCATGCTCTCACAATCTTTTATTCATTTCGTATACAGAAATGACAAAAATCTCCTATTTCAGCTGTGTAAGTATGAAACTTGCCGTAAAACCACCAAAAATAAAAAAGAGCAAGTGTTAACTCTGATAATCTTCGTATGGGAACATGATTTTACTTGTATTAGCTAAAATAACAATTTCCCCGAATTTCCTGTATAACAACCATGGAAAATGGGTATGACATCATCAACTCGTTCATTTGAATACCAAGGACTGGTCAATAATGTTTTCGGAAATAGAATGTGAAATTTCGAAATGTCATACATCTTCCTTACTTCTTTTCCGATTTTTGTCATTTTTGTATAATTCTGTATATAGGAATATTTTTCTCTTTCTTTTGAAGTTTATCTATTTTTTTTTGGGTGGGTTTCCTCTTAACAAATTCTCATCGCTAGGCGTATTAGAAAAATATGCTCCAGAATATTACCTATGTTGCACTCAGCATACACCAGACGGAATAAAACCACATTTTGTGGGATGTAGAAGAAAAATTGGTGTGATGCACATGCGTAGTTATCAAGTCAATTGGATTTTTTAAGGTCTTATAAATTCGGCTGACCTTTAAAATGCTTTGTTATAAAACTTAGAATATTCTGTATCCTTTTTGTAGAGTTGCAAGATTTTGGCAGTACGCCGCATTAAATCATATCGCAAAATATTATGCGGCGTACCCTCAAAATTGAAAAGTTTTTTTTTAAAGATTTCAATTAGGGGTTTTCAAAGTTTGAGGCCTATACAATGTAGTTTGTTCTTGTTGGTACCAAATTGAAAATAATGATAAAAATAATAATGATGATGATATGATACCTTCTCCATTCTCGATGCCATACTACAAACCGAAATTAAAAGCAAATTGGTATATTGGCTCACACCTCTATCTTCGTGTATATTCCATCAACATCAAGAAAATAGTTAATAGTGTATGTCATATTATAATTACGCTTATGTGCTTGTTCAGTTCTGTTTGTATCACAGTAATATAACAGCTTATTGGATAAGACAGTTTCATTCCGAAGATTTTTTTTTTAAATGTCTACACGCAGCTAAAAGAAAACACACTTCCTTGCTTGTATTGCACAACTGATGGTCTCTATATGTATATGAGATATCACTTCTGCACGTATATAATATAGTTCGATGTCCAGAACAACTTTCCTTTTCAGATCCTCCGCTGATATCAACACATGAGGGAGCGCGACAAAGTTTTGTTTGGCTCTTTTATTTTTTCATCTCTCCAAGAGATGTCGCACTACAACTTATGGCGAAGTTGAGGATAATGTCTAACATCTGTCCATAATGCTCTACAGACATATATGTAAAAAAAAAACCCTCAAATACTTACATAAAACACAAGCAACGGTGTCATCTTTAAGTAGACCAACTTCTTTCACTCCAGTCCTGAAAGTTGAAAGGGTATAATATTATAAAGGTGTGTATGTATGTGTGTGTGTGTTCGCTAAGAAGGTCTCTAAAGAAAGACTGTGTGATAAAAGAAAAAGATATGGGTACAACGTGTCACATTCAGTTTTTCCTCATTGCATTTCTAACAACCACAGACCTTTGCCTGCAGGTAAAATAATGCATAAGAGACAAATATTATTCGCCTGTATGCAGATATTTCCCTTCGGTCGACTCGAAATTATGAATGGCGAGGAAAGTACTACTTTTGTCCTCACTTCATGTCTTTTCACCCTCGGGTGTTTTTCGTATCGTATCTTCGGCTGTCAAAAGTTTTGTTCTTTTGTTCGTTCCACGATTTTTTTTCCGCACCTTTGATTTTTATCACATAAAAATTAGAGACATAAAGTACATGATCATGCAAAAAAAAAAAATAATAATAACGACAAAGCAGCAACAGCAGCTTACAATAACCAGTGTTTTACAAACATGAATAATACCAATATGATAATGTATCGAGTTGAACAACGTAATGATGAGGTTCTTGGGACCAATTATCACCTTGCTTCATCGGGTCCCCTCAGTCATTGTTAGTCGCATAAAAGTACAAAAACAGAAGATCATAACTTTACTAATACTGGGACCAGCAAAATTACCTCATCACAACGGAGTTTTGTTATATCCAAACTCTTTATAGCAAGGTTCAACTATAAAACAAGTCAAAGATTCAGTCTCCTCTTTCGAAAATGTAAAGCAAGTGATTCCGGCTGTCAAAAGACATCATAAATAGACCTGACAGCTATCGCTCATCCATCCAGACTGTCGGTCACAACCCACTGATTCTGTTTACAGCAGTCTGGACATTGCAAAAGCTCCTGGTCTGTGTACATGTGTATAGTATGCTAGACAGAGAATGACAACTATATACAGCACTGTTTCATTTTTTTTTTTTAAATGAGTATACATTGACATGCAGTATGATAGCGTTATGTGCCATCAGGGATCTGAAGAGTGGTTGTTATAATGGTAATGGTGATGATGATGATGTAATAACAATTATTCGTTGTTCAGCATTCTTTATTATATCAATAAACAATGTAACATGAAAGGCCTAGGTTGTCTCCTGGATTGAACAGGAGTCACAGGTTGATAAGGATAATATATATATATATATATATATATATATATATATATATATATATATATATAAATACATATATATATATAAACAGAGAGAGAGAGAGAGAGACGGAGAGAGATGGGGGGAGGGGAGGGAATTAGTGTTCCCCAACTTGCACAAGATATAGGAATACTGAAGTAGTATAAATTTTGTCAGTTAGTATAGGCCTATAGATTCGTCCTTATACTGTATCAATGTATATTGAGTTTCATGCAGACTTCGAGTGACATGAACCGTATCATAGTATAATTATAAACAAGGAAAAGTAGAAATTACGCGGTGCGTAATATATGTCCCCGCCGGAAGTAGCATTTTGTTACAAAATGTGCAATATAGGTAAAAAATCAAGGTCAAAGGTCAAAGAAGTCAAAGGTCAAAATTCTGTGTAGAAGTTTTGAAGCCCTCACCTAGTGCCATCACATAAAGCAAATGGAATCGAAATTGGGTTAGAAATGGCGAAGGAGTAGCATTTTGCAGCCAATGTACAATATAGGTCAAAAATCAAGGTCAAAGGTCAAAGAAGACAAAGGTCAAAATTCTGTGTAGCAGTTTTGAAGCCCTCACCTAGTGCTATCACATAAAGCAAACGGAATCGAAATCGGGTTAGAAATGGCGAAGGAGTAGCATTTTGTAGCAAAATGCACAATATAGGTCAAAAATCAAGGTCAAAGGTCAAAGAAGTCAAAGGTCAAAATTCTGTGTAGAAGTTTTGAAGCCCTCAACTATAGTGCCATCTATAAAGCAAACGGAATCGAAATCGGGTTAGAAATGGCGAAGGAGTAGCATTTTGTAGCAAAATGTACAATATAGATCAAAGGTCAAGGTCAAAGGTCACAACTGAAATTCTGTGTAGAAGTTTTAAAGCTCCCATGTAGTGCTATCATATAAAGCAAACAGAATAAAAATTGGCTCATAAATGACAGAGAAGTAGCAAATTGAACATTTTGATCACACACGGACGGACGCACAGACACACACACGTACGGAGCCCGTTTCATAGTCCCCTGCTCGAACTCGTTCGGCGGGGACAATTATATATTTATATTTACAAAGTATAATGCATTTGTGGAGGCACTCTAACCGAACAGGAATGAATGAAGAGGAGGTTGAAATAGAAAACGCTAACAGTTCAGACCTAACCAATATTTAGATACTTCAAGTTTTTCCCTTTATTACTGTCTATTTCAATAAACGAAAAAGAAGCATTCTCTTGAACTTTGTACTCACGTTTCTGTCAGTTCTATTTAATTTGGCGGGCTCAATTGTTGCGGAACCAGCGAACTGAATCCATGGCAAAAGCGTTTACCTATGGACAGAAAAAGAACAACTAAGAATGAATGTCAGACTATCCTTTGTGCGTCATGAAAAGAAAAATACAGAAAATTAAGGACAGGAATCTTTGTTGATCTTGGGAGGTATTTCTCAGAGAACGAGGAGGTAATAGAGACTTGGTTCTGTTTGCTCTGATATTTTGGTTGCTGGGACACTTTTCATTCCTTGCCAGCTATTTGCACATCAGTGGAAGTTCTTGGATCAGAACCTTTCTCTTCTGCACGTATTGGTAGACTAAGTTTCACAGAGGCTACTTCTGCAGAGAACAAGATGAAGCGACCTGGCCTCACGCTGGCGGCCGCCGTTCTCCTGCTGGCGGCTTCGGGCTGCCAAGCCCAGCCATACGCAGACACAGGTATGGAACGTTCCAACAGAAAACCATGGAGCTACTACAGTTTAGCATCTCCATGAGAAAATATTGCTCCGGATTGTACCATGGGACTAAAGGGTTGTACTTTGTCTGGAATCCCTCCTCTATTGAGAGTCAGAGTTGCATAATAAAGGATTTGAGCTTGAGTTTATGGGTTCATTTTATTCTTCAGAGGGGAAAAAAAAACCCCAACCTCTTGAAGCTTTTAGGGGGTAAACGACGTCTGTTGTTGTTGTTGTCTTTTTGACAAGTCTGCCCTATTTTTATTTATTTATTTATTTTTTTTGCGGCTCCACATTGGGAACGTTTCTATTCACTTGACTCATTTAAGACTTATTACGCTGGTTTCACGTATTCTTAATGAGTACAAGCTGCGAGGCCACGGTGTTTTGACTGTGAAAGAACTGACCTCATTGACATGTACAGTGATGTATAACATTATGTTCGACAGTAAATGAAGATTCATTTGTTAACATTCATCAGTAAATGAATTGCCCTATGGTTTCAGTAGTGATTTAACTCAAAATACGTTGTGCAATTAGTATATTACTGTGCATCCATGCAAAGAGTATGTACCAGTTTTTCTAAACATACAGGTACGTGTTTTTTTCCACTTGCATTCAAATATAAAGAGTGTGAATAAATAATGCGATATGTTAATTTTTATCAGAATCTGATGTAAGTCAGACATTCTCTGTTATTAGATTAAATAAAGCCAGTTAACTACCAATAATTCTCAGAATACTTTTTCAATTCACGGTTATGGCCTATGATTGTTGCATTTTATATATCACGTATTTTCTATTCTATTTTTTCTTTGATTATGCTATTTCTTGAAAGGATAACATCGTCGAATCCGGTTTTCTAGACATTTGTAAGCCAGCAAGAAGGAATCTTGTGGAAAGCCTTTAATACAGATAACCCAATTCAAATACTTAGGATTTTCGTATGTATCTTTCAGATTTTGCAAAATCTTCATTGGTTTTTTGAAATAAGGACTGTTTCTTACTCGGTGATTCTGATACTGATCTGATGAAATCAGCTGTATCTCAAGCTAGTTTCTTCAGACACATTTTGTCCCCTTCCTTTCTTCAGCTTATTTCTAAAACCTATATGCGTTACGGATCACTGCTATCGACTGTCATTGATAACTTTTTTTTTTCTGATACTCTTCCCCTTCCTGATTCCATTTTATTTTACTCCTGCTAATAGATATGAAGTTATTGATGTTGTGTCTTCTTTAAAGAATAAACGAAGTTGTGGTTATGATGAGACGGACAATATCATTCTTAAAGGTGATTGTTTATCCCCAGGTGGCGATCCACTTGATCATTCAATTTGTCAATGTTTGATGGTGTGTTCCCTGATAAAACGAAATTGGCTAAAGTGATTCCAAATTCAAAGAAGGGCGATAAACTTGAAATGAGTAATTACGGTCCAATTTCATTATTGCCCTCGCTGTCCAAAGACTTTGAAAAGAAACAGTCATTTGCAAGAGAATCATTAATTTTTGAAGCTGCACTAGATATTTACAAAATCTCAGTCTGGTTTTCGAGAACTGTCAACGCATACACTTAAATGTCGTTGATAACGTAACTCACGCAGTATTGACGATCACTCTCATTTAATTAGTATTTTCGAACTTCTGCAAGGCCTTTAACAAAACTAATCATGATGTTTTACTCTACAAATTGTTAATACGTGGCAAGGTCTTGGAGTGGTTCAAGAGCTGTTAAGCTAACAAATAGAAAACAGTTTGTTACAACTAATGATAAGAAGTCAGAGAAGTTAAATGCAGGTTCCACGGGGAAGTCTTTTAGGACCGTTGTCATTCACTATTTATCTAAATGATTTTTTGTCGAGTATCTCAACTACTTTTCTTTATACACTTTGCTGACAACACGAAAGTATTTTTTAAATCAAATAATGATATTGTTGTTCTTGTTAAAAAAGTTAACATTGAATTGAAAAAGCGACAAAATGGCCCACAGCTAATACGTTATTGCTATATGTTAAACCCTAGTTCTCCCCATTTTTTTTTTAATAATAGTGTTAACACTTTGTGTGACAGAGATGGTTTTGGATGATTCTCATTTAGAAAGTATATAATATCATAATTATGTCAAATTCCATGAAGTCATTGTAGATGATAAATCTCTCATGGAAATTACATATTGATTTCCTTTGTAACACCATGCATCGTGTATAATATATGTATTATAACTAGACTGAGTTGTTTATTCCCTAAGAAATATTACTATATATATATATTTTTAATTTTTTTTTATTAGTCATTGATATTGCTTTACATTACTTATGGAATCTTAGTTTGGCCCTTTGGCATCAGTCACGTGAACTTATTGGATTGAGTGTCCCTTTTGTAAAAGAAAGCTCTCCGCCTTATTTGTTATTCTCCCATACGCTCCGATATACGAATCTATGGTCTGTTTCTGATATAAGCTATCAAAAATTAAAGATTTGTTTTTATTGAATTTAGGTCTATCTTTTCATTCTATGTTGCTAAAATATCAATTATTCCCTAAGCATGCTAAGTATTCCACTCTTCAATCCAATGAGTTTCACTTACCTCTTTTACGAGCGATTTTAGCTAACAACAATGTCTATACTGGCCTAAATCATTGGAATTCCCTGAATCATGATATGAAAATAAATGGTCCTTCTATAATAAATTCATTTACAATCTTAAATTTCTCAAATTCTTTCACAATCTTATGATTCTCCAGAATTTAACTAGACTGTTGGCATATTTTGTTACCCTCGCGAAGAATCTGCATTGTCACCTGTATGTCCGCCCCTGTTGGCCAACTTATAGAGCCAAAGGTTTCTCTAAAGAACTTAATATTTCCGTAAATATTTCTCTATTTTTCTATTCCTTTTTACGCGTCAAAATGTTTTTTCGACTACTTCTGAAGATCGCTGCCTCTGTCACCATGTCTGTCTGTCTGTCTGTTGTGCGTTCTCGTTCTCTTGGCTGTGTTTGATAGTCTTGCCTCATGTTGTTTTGTCTCATAGTCTTTCCTATAAGTATTTTTGTTCCAATCTCGTTTCATTTGCACGCAGTATATGTGCGTATAAATTTGTTTCTCTGTATCTTCAGTGGGCTTCCAGACTTTTTTCTTTTAATTTCTGTGTTTAAACTTTTTTTTTTCGTCTATTGGTATTCCTCTCCAGAGGGGCCCACATTCTACAAACGTTTTGGGAGGGGTTGTAACTCAAAATGCGTTCTTTGATCTGCACTACAAGTCACGAAACTATTCATATTAATTTCATGATGTTTTTATGGCGCAATTAGAAGTGGCAAAATTCCCATATTTGGTCACTAATTTGGGAAGAAAGTTGGCACCTCTTCCAAATATGGCAGGTCATGTGTATGCTGTTGACACCGATTGCTGAGCATCGAGGTGCGAACACAGGTGAACTTCACACGGCTTGTCCAATTTACGACAACATTTTAGGAAAATGATTTCATCCTGAAAAGTTCCTGACGTTGTCATCGTGTGGGCGGGAACCACAGCACAAATTTAAGTTGACCTTTTGCCTATATTTAGCAGAAGAATTGAACCCTTTATGTATGAACTGACAATATCCAGTCTTCATTACCCTAATAAATAAAATAATCTGGAGACTCTGTCTCGGAAAAGCAGGAAAAGCAAACTCGGGGAACAATACACTCCCACAGTGGGCTTTTTGTGCAATACAAATAGGATATCACCCGGGCGTCCTGATTTGTAATCGAAGGTGGTAGCTATAAATTCGAGCCCATTTTCATTACAGCACGCCACTTGATGCTGTCATGAACAAACTTGTCACTGTCATTGACAATCTTCATTTGGAATGACTTAATTGAGCGTAGATTTTGCGGATCATCTCAGATAGATTAGCTTTACACACACAAGAAAAGAAAGAGAATGATTGAGAAAGTGAAATCATCACTTCGTGTACAGGTTTCCTATGGAAAATAAAGTAATTTAAGACACAACAATGGTAGAATCTCAGTTAATATCGGATAGGAAATAAGAACATCATGATTATATCATAAATGTCTCACCATGCAGACATTGGAATGGAAAGGATAATGTCGAAACCGTGTCTTTTGTCCGTAATTTACTACAATCGGGTCAGAAATTTAATTCATTTATTTGCTTAAAGGTTTGCTCGACAGTGTCCTACTCAATAAGATATTTTCTTTTTATTCATGTTATGCTGGCACCCGTGTGTATCTCATAAGATGAATTAAAAGACGAAACTAAATTTTTAGATACATTGAGGACTTTCGTCAAATTCCCCCCCCCCCCCAAAAAAAAAAACCCCAAAACAAAACAACAGACTCCAAGAAAGTATTATATCGATGAAATATAAATACTCTGATGATATAGAAATGCGGTGAACTCATTGTATTTCACCTTAAGGACAATCGTGCGTTTCGGGAAAATATTTGATATGATTGAACCCATGTCAATAAATCCAAAATGGACTGCACCCAAAGCTACCATTTAAAAGAGGGCAGGGAGTTTTTCGGGAGCTGCATGACGTCAGCAGTGAATATACATCATTGTCCTTTCGCCTGTTTGTATAAGTACGATTTCCACTCAACGATGTGCCGTAACAAGTTTAACACATATCTAGATTAGAATCTAGATTAGAATCAGGATCATTTGCCATTTTTTTAATTCATTTTTTTCCGGTAGTGGATAGTCATATTCCTGTGGAACAGCTAAAAACATTTCATTTTCAGCATTACTGGCAGATTAGCAAAATGAGTTGTGATGTGGAGAAAGACAAATTTCTGTTGAGAATGGGGGGGGGGGGGCATTAAAAGGTATAGTTATCGTTGTTGTAAGTCGGGTTTGTTTTATTTCTAAGGACACAATGTTCGCAAAACGATTAGGGCCTCCTTTTCATTATCCTTACGATTGAAAAAAAAAAAATGTTTACAGTCACAATACGCAAATGCAAGATACTTTGTCACCTTAATGTGAACAACCAATCATACACAGATAGTAATCGGGCAGATATTATACTGACAATATTTAAGATTTGTTTTACTTATCATTTTTTCTTTACCCTTTCTGCCATTTTTATGTCCATTTTACAATCACGTCGTAGAATTATATCATTGTTTCTTTGTTTTTGGTCTGTTTATTTGTTTGTTCTTATCTGAGCACGTACAGGCTGAAGAACAGCCCCTGCTGAATTTTGTACCTTGCTGAAATAAAATGAAATAAATCAGGGAGATTTCCTCTCACCTCCCTGAATAAATGGATTAAAATATTTCATTCTACTTTATTTACACGTATGAAAACTGCAGAGTTCAAGAAATAATCGTTTAACGGTAAAGAGGAGTTATAATGTAATTTGACAGCCGAGATTTGGATGAAAGACGAAATTCAACATAACAATTTTCTTCCAGAAAATCGAGAGACTGTCAGCCTGGGCCACAGTATGCCTTCAAAGAGGCAAGTCCTTGTGTCAATAGGTTGAGCAAACAGGACCATACTTGGCTTCGCTCGTGAGAAAAGTTCTGAGGCTATTTTTGCATGTCATACGTCATTCTCATGTTTTATATTTTTCTACTGGCACCAATAATTGTGCTGGTCCTTCTTTTGTCCGGATGCCCATGCAATATTCGAGTAAAAATGCCTGAAGATGATATCGATTGCTACTGAATATTCAATCTCACACTGTCCGGGAGAGTGACTGAGCAACTATTATTTGTCCTCCTTATATTTGACATAAAATCTGAATCTGAATCTATCTAGAAATAATATTCAGTTGACAGTTGGAGACTCAATTTTAACCTTGACGGGTTTTCCATATTATGATGAGGATTTATCACAATTTTTTCATATTGTAATGTTTGCCATTGTACAGGATACTCTGTTCATTTCACAATGTGTCACATACTGTACATTATTCCTTTGTGAGCAAGAGATTGAAGTGTATTTGAATTCATATCTTTGAATGTTTTCAATTTTGAAAATGAAAATAAGTTTGAATAGAAGTCAAGGTGAAATTGAAATATTCTAATGATATCAGTACTGCATATGTTTGTCCTTCCAGAATGAAACATGTAGCAAATTCATTATTTATGTTTTATTTCTTTTGTCTCTTGCCGTCCTTCTCTGCTCATTTCTTTACATCGTAGATAATTTGTTAATGTTGTTAACCCTAGATCTCTCGCAAATAATTTAACTAAAATATATTTTTAGGACTTCATCATTTTGCTGCCCATGTGAAGTCACAAAAATTCCGAACCTCAGTTGGAAATCAGCAAAGGTAATAGAAGCTTCCTGAAGACTGCACCCTAAACAGTGCAGAAACGTATGTATAAATGTACTCTTTGGGTTGCCAAGATTTGTAAGACATCTTTCAATATTGGACAATTATGTAAACTATAAACGTGCATCTTTTAATCTGTTTCCATTTTTTGTTGATCTTTTTTGTTGTTGTTGGTCATAATGACCATGAGAGGAAAACAAGCTGTATTTTCAAGCATAAATCATAGTAAATCATGGAGTTTTATATTTTGAACCGACCTAACCTAAAACGACATCGTACTGATCAAAATCGGTTGAGTTCTCTTGCTTATTCTCCATCAGTGAAATGCGCTAAATCTGATGAAAAAAAAATGATGGATTTAGCGCCTTTTGGAAGCAAGCTCTTTATTTCTGAACAAAATAATTTGATACCTGGATATTGCTTTGTTCCCGTCCATCTCAGGCCATACATCAATGTCCGGGATCACCTGTCCGATGGACATCGTCTTCACTTTGCCATCGAGTACCTCGTCCGCCTTCATCCCCTTTGAACCACCGACATTTGATGAGTCCGCGTACGTCCTGCACAATCAAACCCACACTTCGGGCCAGGCCTTCTACGTGGGAGTTACCACTGTGACGTACACGTTTTTTGATGCGAACGGGAATGTTCTCAGGTGCTCCTTTAACATCACGATTCTGCAAGGTACGTCTTCTGCTTATGCAGTTCTCTATAGGAAGGAAACTTGAGAGATTAACGCGTGCTCTTCACTCAGTGGATGCTGTCATTATTTTACAAAGGATGTTTTTTTTTCTATGCTCATTTTTTTTTTCCATTTTCTGCGTCTCCTCGGAATTTTTGCATTATCATTGAACACCAACGAATTATGTTTCCCGTGATTGCATGTTGATTTGTATCTTGATTCATGTGTGTATTTATCAGGATGACGATGATAAAGAAACAAAATTAATGTTGACAATATTGTCATTCCACAGACGGGAGTCCCTGCAGTTGGTCCCCATGTCAAAATGGCGGACTGTGCACTGAAATTGGAGACAGTTACACTTGTACTTGTGCTGCTGGATACGTTGGATTCAACTGCGAAAGTGAGTTCACTCTACAGTGCCGCTGGACTTTCAAGCTATTTCCACATTTAGATTACTTTCCTGAAAGGGAGACGCAATGATATCAAGTGTTTAAATCATGAAAATATGAATCCATCTAATCCACATGTTTGATAAAATAATTAGCAGCGATGATAAGATCTATTTCTGTTTTTTATCTACCAGAATTTGAAATAGCAGCAATGCTGTCCTTACAAAGAAGTATACTTCTTTCGCACCTTACACATCTATGTATGCAATCGTGTTATTATCCTGTAATCACATCAGTCGGTGGTCCTTGCATCTCATTTCCGTGTCAAAATGGTGCGTCTTGTAGTGATTTTGGCGACAGATACGAATGTTGTTGTCGTCCCGGCTACACTGGAATCAACTGCGAAAGTGAGTTCACTCTACCGCTTGACTTTCAAGCTATTTCAGTTAGATGACAACAGAGACTCAAAGACATCAAATAAATCTGATTTAATATCTCCCTCCTCTGTGAAGAAGAGGGAGATATTTTCTGTGAAGAAAATATTTGTGGAAAATTGAGCATAGAAAATGGGATTCCATCGGGATTCGAACCCGAGACCTCCGGATTGCTAGCCCGGTGCTCTACCGACTGAGCTATAGAAAGCTCTGGTTCAGTGTTCGTCCCAGAAACCCTCTCGAATGGTCAGAAGCTATAGCAGTGTGTTTGTGTCTGTCACACACGTACACACTAAATTGAACCTGGCATAAACCAGAAGGATAATTCAACTTGGGGTTGAATGCGAGGGATCACCGAAGTGATGCATTTTTTTTTTTTTGGAGTATGTAACAAACGCAAACAGACAAACTGACCAGAAATGAATATCATTTATTAGTGGAAAATTGAGAGCAAAGAAAATGGGATTCCATCGGGATTCGAACCCGAGACCTCAGGATTGCTAGCCCGGTGCTCTACCGACTGAGCTATTAAGCCCTAGTTCAGTGTTCGTCCCAGAAACCCTAAATTCTCAATGCTCAAAATTAGAAAATATTTGAATAACATTTGTTTTCTATACAATGCGCATTCGTTTGATGATTTAACGTATCCACAGGCCCGCAAACTAGAATTCACGGGAGGGGTTAAGACATTACAGTATACGCTGACCTTATCGAGGGAGCCAGCTAGGAGTGAAAATCTGCACTGGGGGAGTGTCCCACCTCCATCGCCAAATCAAGTGTTACTTACGTGGAAAAATAACAGGATAATTGAACGGAATAACCGTCATGACCGTGTTTTTAAAAGAATGTGGTTAAAAGGAATTCGGTTTGAATTCTTTGATTAAAAAGGATTCATCATTATTTAATGCTTTTCGAATGAAATACAACAGCGGTACAATGTGGATGTTAATTTCTTGAATTATTTTGGAATATTTCAAGCAGTATACCAAAGAAAGGTGGTTATTATGAAGATATGAGTTGATATGGGAAAGCCTTGCCAACCAATTAAACCCAAAATCTCATTTGGTTTAAAACAACGTAAAGGATGTTCGCATAATATCCAGGATGTTTTGCTGAAGAACAGAGTCTTTTAGAATAAAGGATTTTTTAAAATGGCAGCAAATTAATACAACTCGAGAAAAATGAATCGCAATCACTTTCGCTGGCCCCGCATAAAAGTATACAGGATGTTGATTTACGCTTGCTTCCGTAAAAAAAAAAACAGAAACCACAACGATAGAAAGATTCGAATAGAATTGGGTTAATTGAAAGAACAGATTGTTCGTTTTGTAATGTGTATGTTGAAACTTTAATACATTTTATGAGTAAGTGTCGATTATTATGTTGATAGATGATGGCTAAAGTAAGAGAATGAATTGATGTCAAATGCGGGTTTGGAAACAATGTTTACGACGGAAAATAAAATATATGTTATATTGGGGTATTAATAGCAATTTAGCAATGCAGCAAATGTTTCGTCATGACCGTCTGTCTAGACAGGAAGGTATAGAAAACAACCCTTCTAATTCAGGGCATTGATTGACTCAAACCGATGTATAGTGTCGTTAATCACCAGTTGTAGATGACGTAATTTCTCACTCACATAGAGATGTCTCTTTTCCTTCTCGCGCTCACCTGTTAAATGCAAGGTCCATTGAATGGGCCATGCAGTTCGTCTCCTTGCCAACACGATGGGGTGTGCACTTCCTGGGAAAACGCCTATTCGTGTACATGTCAGTCTGGCTATTGGGGCGTCAACTGTCAGAGTAAGTTTGTTGATTAGACCATTTTTGCTTCATTGAAAACTTGTGTTTTTAACTACGGAAAGCATGAAACTTACCATAATCTTCCTTGATCCATCAGTGAATAAGACCATGAGAATTTCGAATTAAAAGTTTCTCATTGAAGTGTAGATTCACCTCAATAGTACTTCCCTACAGATGGCATTACAAAGAAAAGAAATATATATTTAATATGCCAACTTTCTATGGTTTTAGATATGGTGCTGATTGGTATATTGGTAGCTGTTATTAACTGTATAAGCTGCTTATGTGTACCAGATTTTCTCTTTTTTCCCCCTTGCATCCAGTCATCATTTTTTGATCGATACGCCCGCTGTATGAGATTTGTTAATTTTCAATAACGTGTTCCTCCCTGTGATGATACGAGCAAAGCTTTGATTACAAGATGCATTTCTCTTAATGGCTTATGCAGGTATAGCGCTGTGAGATAACAAAAGTAATAATTATAATGATAATAATGATAATAATAATGATAATGATGATAATAATAATAATAATAATAATAATAATAATAATAATAATAATAATAATAGCCTTATCTTCTATACGTTCTCCGTTTCTTTTTCACAAACACTGATTACTCGGGGCTTGCAGCCAAACAAGCATGCTTTCATGTAGGTCCCGTAATACTTCTCTTTGTTCAACCTCATTTCCATTTCGACCAGTTATCATTATTATTGATGTGTTATTACCATGTATATTGTTTGTTTTGCACATTGTTTACAAGGTATAAGAACTTCTATTATTGTTTCTGATGTATACGAGAAGTATGAAAATAAACGAATTGAATTGAATTGAATAATGATGATGTTGATGATAATAATCATAGAATACTACTACTACCAATAATATTAATAATAATAATAACAACAATAATAATAATAATAATAGTAATAATAATAATAATAATAATAATAATAACAACAACAACAACAACAGGATGTCCGGTTTCAATTGAACATAATCACCTGTTTCTTATACCTCGACAAAATAATGCCTGAAACAGCAACGATCCTGCCCTAGGACTCTCAAATAATGCTCGGGTCTGTTTGGTCGGAATTTTACAAAGAAATGTTCCTTCTGATGTGTGCATGTCTCTATCCAATATTGTTATCATCCCACAGACGGTCACGGTTCTTGCAGCTCACATCCGTGTCAAAACGGCGGGAGTTGTACGGTCCTTGGAGACAGTTACGCTTGCAGTTGTCCACCAGGCTACGTGGGGTTAAACTGCGAAAGTAAGTTATCTCTGTACCCCTGGACTTTTCCACATTTTTAGATTACTGTCCGAAAAGGGGAAACGCGGTGACATCCCGTGTTTAAATCAGATTTTAAATGAAATGCATCTGATTTGATATGTTCCCTATTTTAATGAATTTAATGAAAATATTAATGGCAGCAATAATAACACTTGTTTCTTGTTGAATACGGAAACAAAATACTACTAATTTAGCGTTCATGGGCCCACGACTATATAGACTTTCACTGGGTGGGAAGGCTGCCTTCACTGAGGGAGCGAAGTGAAAGAATGAGGGTTCTGGCGGGAATGTTCCCCTCCATCTTCAAATCAAGGATTAGTTACAATTCAGGTTACATTTTTTTTTTCAATGAACCATTAGGATCAGAACTTTACAATGAATGTTTTATTCTGGTATATCATTCGGTGAAGGAGGGCAGTTTTTCATTATCGACAGGACAATGGATTGGTGATATCATACAGTCATTTTTTTGTTATAATTTTTGTTGTTTGTTCTTACTTTTCTTCTTTTTGATTTTTGGGGTTTTCTTCTTCTTTTTTTGACAGGTGGAACTCCCAGGCACACACTCCTCCCCAGTATTACCAGAAGATAGAATTTGTTCACTTTTTCTCACGTGAAAAGAAGGCTGTATATACGAGTATAAAAATGTAACTATCACTGACTATGCTGCTTTTAGATAGTCCAATTTAACGTCAGGAATGTGGAGCTCAATGTACTTACGGCCAAAAGTATTCTCAGCTCCGTCTAGGTAGATAGGTGAAAATGAGACCACATCCCTGATCTGCAAAGGAATATTTGCCCCCCCCCCCGAAAAAAGCGACAACAACCGCCCCAAAATTAACGGAATGTATAAAAGTACGGGTCAGAAACCCCCGACTTAAATGTTGTTATTGTTTGACATAATTATATAATCCTCCAAGTATGTCCCTATACGACTGTGTGATGACGTCATTCATCATTCACAACACTTTCTCCATCCTCTCATTTCTTTTCCTTTTTTTTTTTTTGAACGCAAGATGCTGTGGCAGAACCATGTACTCCGTCTCCTTGTCAAAATGGTGGATCGTGTATTTCACTGGCACACCTCTATGTGTGTACATGTCAGTCTGGCTACTGGGGTATCAACTGTGAGAGTAAGTTTGTTGAGTCCAACATTTACCTCTGGTCATACGATTGGCTCTTATAAATAGCAGGAGAATAATATGTTTTGCCAAGGAAAGTATGAAAACTGTCGTTACCCGCTGCGGTTTAGTGGATGAGACAACGGAAGTCTTAAATACCACTTGTTGAACTCTCTATAGACATGAGGATGAGAATGTTAATTTCATCTTGAAAGTCATAGGCACTCTTATAACATGTTACTTTATGTTACTTTTCGTATATGATGTGATGACTGTAACAAACACATACATGCGAAATAGCTGTCTGAACGAATAAAATGTGACAAACATTTGCGTTTCATATAGCAAATATTTGTAATTCGCTTTTCTTACCGGTTAAAGTGTATCTTTGGCCAAAAAAAATATTTTGGATATGTGAAATAGACATATTTCAGTAATCCATTGCACCATCTTTCAGAGAAAATGGGTCATTAATTAGTGAAATAATGCATCTCAAAGTCTCCAAACACACTGTGTCTGGGAGATTCAGGAACCGCTGTGGTTCAGGAACCCACTGCAAACAATAGGGTTTGCTGTAGTCTTGCCTCCCAGACCCATTGTGTTTAGAAACTTTCAGATGCATTAATGTATTTCACTAACTAATGACCCCTTTTCTCTGAAAGTTGGTGCAATGGACTACTGAAATGTGTCTCTTTCACACATCAGAAATAATTTTTTTTTGGGAGCAAAGATACGCTTTAATGCTTGAAACCGCAGCTATTTTCACCGGGGACTCTCAAACAAAATGATGCTCGTGTCTGCTGAGCATGAGTTTCAAAAACAATGTATAGCCTTTCAAAGAAATGCTCCTTCCATGCGGTGCATCTTGTTATCATCACGCAGACGGTGGTTCTTGCAGCTCATTTCCGTGTCATAACGGCGGGACTTGTACGGACGTAGGAGACAGCTACGTGTGTAGTTGCCAAACTGGCTACGCAGGAGTCAACTGTGACAGTAAGTTCAGCATTCCGCCAAGCTGGCTTTCAAGCTATTTCTGTGCACACAAGTATTATTATTGCCTGTTCGTCAAGGGAAACGAAGCGGTGTTAAACATTGTAACGCAATCTTCATCCTTTGAAATGTTTTCTTGTTGTAATTGTTTTATCGTTAATTTTACAAAAATTTTACAGAATGGTTGAGATCACAATTCGTAGCCTATCATATAAGTCTCAAATTCTTAAATTGAGTTTCATTATATCTAATCGGAATAGAAAGCGTATAAGATGGAGAGGAAAATACAAAGAAGTGCATGTGTATTTTTTTCTCAAACAAAAGTTTTGCTTCTGATATTGAACTCATGCCAAAATCATGTGTGACGTTTAGAATGTACTGTATATATATGTATATATATATATATATATATATATTTCTTTTATTATTTGATTTGATTTGATTTATTGGTTTCTGTATCATAATTGTACATGCACATTCATGTACAATGTACAAGCATAAATATAAGTTGTTCATAATTTGTACAATGTACAGCAAAATGTACAACAATCATACAACAATGAATAATATATATATATATATATATATATATATATATATATATATATATAATACATCTCTCTCTCTCCTTCTCTCTTTCTCTCATTCTCTTATCAAATAGCACCGCTGATGGTGAGCTGCCCATTAAACATAATAATCTCGCTTCCAGCCGGATCTACATCGACTTCCATATACTTTGAGGAACCTACACTTCTTGACACAACGTTAACGTTGTTAAACCGCACCCACGCTCCAGGCGATACATTCTATGCTGGAACAACAACAGTGACGTATCTATTCGTCGACGAAAACGGAAACATAGCCAGTTGCTCATTTACTATCTTTGCTATTCTGAGTAAGGAGTACAGTCAATCCTGGGATATTCTGTTTCAGAATAACATGTGGCATAGTGGATAAGACTTCCGACTCCAAGTCGGAAGACAAGAGTTCGATTCCCGCCCAGTGCTTAAAGGTCCTTGGACAAGATGTTTTTACCCACTATGTCCCTCTCGACCCAGGTGTATAAATGGGTACTTGGCTACGCTAGGGTAATGATAATGACAGGGGCCTCTGGTAGAGCAGTGGAAACAGTGAAGAGGCTACCCTGGGCAAAGAAGACATTATTTGTCTAAGAAATCCCATGCATGGGGCTACAAGGATAATATTGTTTATGCTGCTTTCATCAAAACGTTTTGTAATCAGAACTATGTTATGGCACGTTAAGTGAAGTGCCTCATCCTTTCCATTTTTGATAAAATGATATTGTGCAGTTTCGCTGCTGGAAATATTGCCGTTTACAACCTGTTAAAGCATATAGCCCATGCCGTTTGAGATAAAAATCAAGTCAAAAATGTTTACTAACGTTAATCTATCTTTTACAACGTGTTTTAAAAAGGCCATGAGGATGATATTTACACGATATTGTCAGACATCATTGTTGGCATCAATTCCACAAAGTCCTGAACGTTTTACTTATTCCGATTTTGTCAAGTTTGAACAGAAAGTCACTCTGTGTTATTTGCTCTTTCACTGAGCGTGAATTTATGTTTTCATGTGAGAGGAACGTGGTTGCTAAAATTGTCATGATGTTGATCCGAGGAAGAACGTCTTATCAAACCTAGAAATGTATTCACATTTCAAGAAGACGGCATGATCATTGAAAGGATTCGATAATGACAAACTGAAATTCAGACATGCTCCGAAACAAAGGGAAATTCAATCGATGTAAGGAGTTGCCAGGTTGAAAAGCATCTGGGAAGGAATAGATCGCAAACAACAGAAAATGTAAATTAACACTTGTAGATAATGACACAAAACAACTGTTATACCTCTGCTTTATGGATAGGTAAGGTACTAATTTGTAAATTGTCATCATATATGATATATATTATACTATAGACTATTAGAACGAGAAATAATACATAACAAACCCTTCTATCTGTATATTGAGAAGCAAGCCGTATTGTTCCTCTGACTGACTAGATATCCTGCATAATATCGTTAAAAAAAGACTCCTCGTAGCTCTTCCAATAAAATTAACCATGATGGAACTCCATTTCTGACAGGTACCCAGCCGAGTAATTGTGACGCTCAACCTTGTCTTAATGGAGGTACCTGTTGGAACAAAAGCTACGGCGGCTGGTACTGTCATTGTCCTACTGGATACTATGGAACATCGTGTGAACATTCAGGTAAATGTATCTCATACAATGGTAAAGTTAGATTTTCATGATCTTTGTAAAATTAATTTGGTTATCTCCCGTGCAGATTACAAAGTCATTGTGTCAATGTACATAAAAAAAAAAACAGCACTCATACAGAAGAATATCTTTGACAGTTCACATGCATTTCTCATTTTACTCTCTTGATAGCCTATCCGATAGGCGTCGGGCTGTATCGATACTAGACTTATCGCTATGTCGGGCTGTATCTTCTTCTTCTTCTGATTAAGTCTGCCTCCTTCAATAGACTGAAGATTCTTGCAGACTGGTGCTATTTACATTGTAATACAACTTATTTACAGATATTTACAAGCACATAGAAAATTTGACGAAAATAACTAGCCACTGTGATCAACCGTTAGACGGTTTCGAAATGATACCACAGATGGCGCTGAAACAATTTCTGACGCCCCATCGATACTAGACTGATCGCTACATGGAGACGGACATGCGCGAGGGCTGAAGCCCTCGCGCCGCCCGTCTCCATGTAGCGATCAGTCTAGTATCGATACAGCCCGACGCCTATCGGATAGGCTACTCTCTTGAGTATTTAATGCCAAAAAATAATACTATACTCTTACGCTGCTATGTTTTTGATACGATCTTTGTGGAATATAATGAAGTGAGTCACACTTGGGCATTGCTAGTATTATTCTGTGATATATGCGTTTGATACCCCCCCCCCCCTTGTCACAAGAAGGTAAGTACATATTCCGTATCTTATCCCTGTG
Source organism: Diadema setosum (assembly GCF_964275005.1). Lineage (NCBI taxonomy): Eukaryota > Metazoa > Echinodermata > Echinoidea > Diadematoida > Diadematidae > Diadema > Diadema setosum. The sequence goes on along the minus strand of NC_092699.1, from coordinate 24,243,723 downwards.
TGTTTTAAGGTTCAACTGATGCCTGCTTATCACATCCGTGCCAAAATGGAGGAACGTGCAGAGACGACTCGTACGGAGGCTACACGTGCGATTGTCCGCCGAATGCATACGGTCTAATGTGTGAAGGTGAGAATTCTGCCGACATATTTACTTGTCTTGACATAAACTATACTGGGATGGCGTTTTGTTATGTCCTTCATGTTGCGCGGGTTTATGCAAAAGGTGATAAATAACGACATCTCAGACAGGACTGTTCATGGCATCAACCAACCAACCGCCTGAGGAGCATGCGCGCAATCATCAAGTCATGATATCATATACATTGTGCTTGTGTACTCATCGTGACATCACAGTACTATTATATGCCACATTTGAGCTGAAAACGATTTGTTATTCTTAAAAGGGGAGTTTGGTATGTTTTAAAGTGGAACAGTAAATCAATTAAACAAAAGACAAAGGTATAGGTACTCACCGTGTAACAGTATGAATTTAGCCGATTTGTAAGTACGAAAATACCTCACATTTGTTCATGTAACGTTAGGCTAAATGTATATTCTTATTGATATGATCATTAACGAAATGAATAATGGTTCCTCTTGTAAATGTGTAAGCTATATTCTCATTGAATACATCAGTCTATCAGACGATTCTGTTTGAGTGCAGTTTTTGTCATTTTGTTCCATCACGAGCTGCCTCACAAAATATGCAAGATTTCATGTTTTTATACGTGTGCCACCAGGATTTATGGATCCCTGCGCTTCAAACCCGTGTTTGTATGGGGGATCGTGCAGGCATAACCCGCACGGAGGATTCACGTGTGATTGTCAACCGAACTTTTACGGACTGCTGTGTGAAGGTAAAAATGACAAATACTCTGTCGATTCCCATCACATCAGTCTTGGGAATGGTTTCGATATGATCGAGATTCCTACCCTCCAAAAAGCCAAAAAGGTATAGTTTCCCATCGGGATCAGTGATTTGCTCGTGTAGAATGTTTGAGTCGTCACTTTTGATGCATATATTAGGTCAGCTGTGTCACAAAACATTTTACCATTTAAAAAATTTGCAATAAAGCCTAAAATGTAAGGAAAATATCTCTAATTTTCTTTCTAAACCATAAGTGTAAACATGGTAAAGACGGTTTAGTCTGGAAACAATTTTATTATAACTATCATATTGTTGATATTTTGTATACTTAACAATACTTAACCTTGATTATACTGATTGAAGATTTTACATTGCTTTTTTCCAACTCATATTTTAGAACCATTTTGAAGCTCTAAAGCTGGGTTTTTGTTTATTTACAAATGATAAATAATGCCTTCAATGAAAATATCCATACAATGGCGGGGGATGAACAGTTCAGATATTAAAAAAAAAAATTATAACAGCGGGCACTGAAAAGTTAAAACGTAGTAATATAGATGTGTAGATACGTCGCAGGTGTAAAATTTTCAATTGTCTATTTGAAATCATAGTTGATCTTAGTTTTAGGTCTGGCATTTGGGATTCTGGTTATGGCTTCTTCAGTAGGCCTAAGAAACTAACGTCATTCCCGTTTTTACCAACATTTCATTACTACCAGCATCAGTAGATCCCTGCTCGTCACTACCATGTCTGAATGGAGGATCGTGTCGGAATGCTACATTTGGCGTGTATGGAGGCTTCGTGTGCGATTGTCTACCAAACTTTTCTGGTCTATTCTGTGAAGGTATTAGATTGAAACTCAAGCTTCTCGTTTTCATTCAGGTTTTTATGCCTCCGCCACGAAGTGGTGCCGGAGGCATTATGTTTTCGGGTTGTCCGTCCGTCCGTACGTCCGTACGTCCGTCCGTCCGCTTTCGTTTACGCGATAACATGAGTAATATTTACTGGAATTTTACCAAACTTGGTCCAAGTAGGAAGTATGATGGGTCAATTATTTGATTAGATTTTGGGTGAAATCGGCCAAAGGTCAAAGGTCAAAGGTCAAGGTCAAATCATGAAATTGTAACCGTTTACGCGATAACTCAAGACTGGATGGAGCAAATTTCACCAAACTTTGTTGGAGGATGATGTATGATGGGACAATTACTTGATTAGTTTTTCAGTGAAATCGGACAGAGGTCAAAGGTCAAAGATCAAGGTCAAATCCTAAAATTTATCTGTTTACGTGATAACTCAAAGCTGGATGAAGCAGCTTTCACCAAACTTGTTCCAAGGATGATGTATGATGGGACAATTAGTTGAGTAGATTTTAGTGACATTGGCAAGAGGTCAAAGGTCAAAAGTTCAAGGTCAAATGCTACAAATGTTGCAATTTCCCCCATATCTATGCAATGCCCAAAGGTATTTTCTTGAAACTTGGTGTGGACATGTACTACTGCGTAAAGATTCTCCAGAGAGAGTTTCATGTCATAAGGTCAAAGGTCAAAAGGTCAAAGGTTAGGTGAAAATGTTGCAATATTACTTTTCTTGCAAATGGTTCTATGTATCTGCGTGGAACTTGGTACATATGCATGTACTGTCTGGCAGGGATTATCTAGGGAATTTAGGGGTCATGGGTCAATAGTCAGGGGTCAAAGGTCAAGGTCAACTCCTCAAAATTTTACTATTTCCTTCATATACTAGTATATGTAATGCTTGCATTATTAGTTTCAAAACTTAATATATGCATTACCTAATGGAGATTCTCAGGGAAATTTCCAGCCAGAAGGTCAAAGGTCAAAGGTTAAGGGTCAAAGGCCAGGTTTCAATGCCCCCCCCCCCAAAAAAAAAAAAAAAAAATCTATTTTGTACCGTCATCACACTCTTTCTTCGTACCTTGGAAATTACTCAATGCATAAACTTCCCCAAAATTCCCCAAATATGTGTACCTGCACTCTTAGAAAATTATAGCAAACCCAGTTCAAGACATTTCTGACAAACCTGTCATTTCAATATTTTGCCAGTTATGTGAAACTGTCATGGATCACACATTGTGAAGATATTGTACTATACGCCTATTGGGAGAATCATGCATTACGGCGGAGGCATCAGTCGCCATAGCGACATTTCTAGTTTTTTCATCAACTATTTTTAACAAAACAAGCAAAGCAAAAGGTATTATACTGAGACAATGTTGTACCTTCGCCAACTAATTTCATTATGTATATGATGCCGGCTTATAGAGCATTGATTACTTAATTCTCAAGAAGGCAGCATTACACTATTACTTAGTCAGGTTTATTAAACAAGACACCGATATAACATGTGAACTCACGAGATTACAGTGCACTCCCGTTTTAACGAAGTCCTTTGTTATATTGAAATAATTTCTTTATAGCCGAACATTAGAGTGTAAAAAGATATCTAGATTACATATTTGAGACATGGATTTTATTATCTTTTTTTTAATAATGAGAATTTCGTTATAATCATGTTTGTTATAACGGTAGTGCTCTTTGGCATGTAGTTTTGTTCCCATCAAATGTGATGTTTACTTATTGTAATAATCTATATGTTCCATTTGAGCATCCATGATCATTGCGCTTCTTTAACTGGTGATTTTAAGTGGGCTTTGTAAATATTTGTGCTATTTGATGTTATGTTACGAAAGTGAAAAGTATATCCGCCTTGAGTTTGCATTCTTTTAATTCATGTTTCGAGAAACTAAAGAAACTAGTAAACTTTCCCTTCATACAATAGTGCCATCCGGACCAACAGATTATTGCCTATCACAACCGTGTCTGAATGGGGGATCGTGTACGAATGATATGTATGGAGGCTTCACGTGCGAGTGTCCACCAAACTTCTACGGTCACATGTGTGAAGGTATCGGATAATTCATATTGCAACTTTATTGCTGTGTTTTCCGTCAGAGTTGGATGGGACTATTTTCAATAAACCCATACCCACAGAAATCCATTCTAAATATATTCTGGAGGTGAAAATGATTATGGTATGTTTTGTATTCATTCATTCATTTCTCTATTGGTCTACGTCACACATAGAAATTTGGCTTCCACTGGCATCACATTACAACAAAATGAACACGACAATACAAACACATTTTACATCACAATTACATAATTACGTCTATGATAAGCACAATGAATACAAACAACACCCTATTCTATTACACAATTATACATATAAAATATCAATTCTTTATAACCCTATATAAATCAAATTACTTCAACCATTATCAGCCCCCAATTTTAAATCTACAAAACATATAACTTATATTAGAAAATTCAAAATAATTCACACACACACACGCACACACAAATGACTAAGATGAGTCTCAGTTAGCAGTATGTTGACAGGTTGAAAAGTTTTGGAAGAGAACGAAAAGATATGAGGGGTTGTACAACAGTGGAATATTCAGATTTATGACAGACAATAACAGGGGGCTTCCTTGAGATATATTTTTTTTTCTCTCAGGTGTTAGGGTAAAAATTTCCTTACGTGAGTTCTTCATGTGATAAAAGCATTTTCGAAATTACGAAATAATTAATGTTTTAAAATAAATGACACTAAGACCAACGCAATGCTGGCAAGCACAAACCATAAGATATGGAAGTATTTTCAGCAAGCAGAGATAACCAACTGAAATACCTATTTCCCTTTTATTTTTAATCCGCCACAGCGTCAACACTCGTCTAGCAACATATGGATAAAAAGTATAAACTTATCATATTTGCACATAAAGTACAGCCTATACGTTAAGATTTTTGCACATTTATTAGAGCAAGTTAATCAGAAGATACGAACGAATGTTATCTTTTTTAATTGCCTGGTCAAAAAAATGTCAAAAACTGTTTGTACACTGAGAAACAAATCGTATTGTTCGCCTTGTTGTTTCGCAGTGTATCACGTTGTAGTTTAAAAAGGAGGCTCTTCACAACCTCCAATATCACACATTGATAATGAAATCTTATTCATCGGCAGGCACCCATCCAAGTAGCTGTGACCCCAACCCCTGTCTTAACGGAGGCACCTGTTGGAGCGGCAGCTACGGCAGCTGGTATTGTCAATGTCTTACTGGATACTACGGGACATCATGTGAACATTCAAGTAAATATATATCATGTTATCATAATGCGTATTAATGATACAAAAAAGGGAATTGTGTCCATTCATTGCATGATGTTGGACTTAATTTTAGAGTCATAGCTCAGCAACGTTGAGTGTAATCATAACGTTTGTGTGTAACCATACCGTCCGATCTGGTATAAGAGGCAAAATACTCTGACCTCGGAGAGGACATAAATGAATCTCCTGTGTGTGAGAGAGTCGCAACTCATGTAGGTAAAAGATCCCGCTTCTTTCTCCATCACGAAGAACGGGGTACATCAGTTGATGCAGTGGTCCCGCCTCACACTCAAATGGACCCCATGTTAGTCCAGTTGGTGCAGCTGAATATGGGCTATCCAGCCATCTTCTCAGATGAAGAATGAAAACAAACAAACAAATTTCAATTCATCAGCCTAGAATACTGAAAAGTGAAAATTGTTGTTCCTCTGATTGTCTCAGTATCTTGTATAGTTCAAAGACAAATACCTCAAACAACTCTTCCAGCATAACGCACGATGGAATCTTTATCCATCGCAGGTACTCAGCCAAGTGACTGTGACGCCCAACCCTGCCTTAATGGAGGTACCTGTTGGAACAAAAGCTCCGGTGGTTGGTACTGTCAGTGTCCTGTTGGATACTCTGGGACATCGTGCGAACATCCAGGTATAAATGTAGCTGAACTTTAAAGACATAAAAACAAGTAATCTTATCATAGTTATCATATGATGTTAGACTGCAACTTATCTTTATTGCATGATAATAACATCATATACATATACCAATGTTCATATACGTATATAATGGCAATCATGTTAATGTGCGTGTAACAACTATTTTTATCTGATTACACAATGCATAAGTATGTGTATAACTGGGAGGGATTGCATAAGGCATGTGCATCATTTGAAACACCAAGGGTTGCATGAGAAGTCTTCCCCCTTAAATTATAATTTCCTTTTTTGATAATCATCAAATCTGTCCAACAATAAAGTTCAGTGAATAAGAGTAACCGAACAATTGCCATTCCTCTGGAGATTTCCGAAATAGGGGAATAACCCCCACACTTACAGCATTCAAATATTCAAGTACCTCTAACATTTCAACCCTGCATTCCACCCATCTGTTCCAGGCGATCCCTGTCTCTCCCAACCGTGTCTTAATGGAGGAACGTGCAGGAATGCAACTGACGGAGGATTCGCGTGCGACTGTCTACCCAGTTTCCATGGTGCGAGGTGCGAAGGTACGAAGAAAGGAAAGAAAGATATCTAGATGCGGGTATTCAAATATCATTATATTTGTAGCTCCCGTATTTACAGATTTACTTGAAATAACAAGGTTTTGGATTAACTTGGATTTACGTGAAATAAGTCGATCTTGCGTTGTGGTATTAATTCTTGCTCTAGATGAAACAAGAGCGCACAAAATTTTAATCGTAGCTTTGAGTGACCCCAGTTTCAATTGATCCCTGCCTGTCACACCGTGGTTTAATGCTTGGGTGTGCTGAAGTGACGTGTAAACGGACTTAGAATGTCTGCCGAACTTTCACAGTTCGTTAGGTGAGGGAAGAGAAACCAGCCACAAACACGGGAAAAGTCAATAGAGAATCTATCAATGGCCCATCGTAGTCAGAAATCACACGTATTGGTCAGGGCAGTGTGATTTCATGACAAGTAGATAGATGAGGTTGCGATCGTTCACTACTGTCGACTCATTTTGACTGATTCTTCTGATTCTGATTCTGAACTCACTAATTTGTATAATGCATATCAACACTGGTTAAAGTAGTGATGATAGATATAACATATTGCATATTAATATTCATGTACTAAACGAACAGATTTTTTTTTTTTGTTGTGACGATACATTTAAGCTGAACTCATTTGTATAATGCATGTCAACACTGGCTAAAGTAGTGATGATAGATATAACATATTGCACATTAATATTCATATACATAAAATGAATAAACCTAAGATACTGTATATCAATTCATATCAATATAATGAATAGACAAAACTGAGTGTAGAGTAACTTCTGTTTCACAGTAACATTGTCCGAGCAGAAGTCTGTTTGTCATGTTTAACTTGTTGTTTTTAAAATGCTCTTAGGCTGAGAAACGCATATTTCACTTCCTACTTTGTTTACCGCCAGTCATAACTGATCCATGCATGTCACAACCGTGTCTCAATGGGGGATTCTGCGAGTATGAGGTGTACACCGGATTACAATGTCATTGTCTACCAGGCTATCACGGTCTGAGATGTGAAGGTAAGAAACCAGTGACAAACACAGGCATGACAGGTGGAAAAGTCAGTGGAGAATTTATCTTCTAATGGTCCGTATAACAAGCACCCATTCGCTTAGTGAAAAAATGTTCTGTTATGCGAAAGTGGACCATTCTGTATAAATTATATATATATCATAATCACATATTCTGTTAAGTTTTCTCTGTTTTTACATTTTCCTCCTTGTTTTAAGCACTTTACATTAGTTTTGCTAGTTTAAGAATTAGATATTGTTCTGAGGGGACTGCAAATTACAAGGCAAGCTGTTCAACAGACCCCTTTATTACCAACAACTTTTCTTTGATACAGTAAAGTCACAGTATATGATAGTATTTCCTTACACATTATTTTTCTTCATTTAATAGAATAAATTGTATTGAATTTGTATAAATATGCAAATGTTATGCTGTGATTATTCTTTTGTTGGAAATGAAATGAAAGAAATTAAGATGAAACGAAATAAATACGATTTCTTTTCATTCTATCAGTCTATTCCAATTTTCAAAATCTACAGTATTTAGAGGTTAATCCTAAAAAGTGATAACTGATCGTCGCCGTTTTAATAATCAGTCGTATACCGGACTTACACAGATGAAGTTTCACGATTCCGTATCTATTTCAGTTTTCACTTAAAGGGATAATACAGTATTGGTGGAGATGAGAATTGGGCTTTTAACTTTTTGCAAGATACCAAGAAAACACTTTTGAAATAGTATACAGAGCATACCATTTTAAGAGGAATTCAAAGTTTATTTGATGAAAATCGGGTTTGGAATTACTGAAACATTCAAAAACAAAGTAAAACAAAGCGATCGTAATAAAGTGTGGGTCCCACACTTATTAGAATCGCTCTGTTTTGGATATCTCAGCCATTTCAAAACCAATTTTCATCAAATAAACGTTAAGATCCTCATGGAATTACATGCTCTTTCATATTTCATAAGAGGTATCTCATTATTTCATAAAAAATGTTAGAAACCTGAAATTACGTCTCAACCAAAACTATACGACCCCTTTAAGCTATTTCTACTCATTTTCTTCAGAGCACGTAGCTAATCCTTGTGACGGTTTTATCTGCGAGAATGGTGGATCCTGTTTGGCCTCCATCGATCACCCATTTTGCATCTGTGCTCATGGATACACAGGAGATCACTGCCAAGATGGTAAGTAGCTCGTACGAGTACACACAGACAGACAGATGAACAAGAGAGAGAGAGAGAGAGAGAGAGAGAGAGAGAGAATTATAGATTTGTTACTCCCGTTTAGATAGATTTTAGTAAATACGTAGGATAATTCGATCTACTTCACATTTCGATCATGCAGACTACTGTCTGTATTGTGGTGTTGGCGGCGCCCGTGCAGAGCCGCTACCAGTGCCGTATATACGACACTGGCCGTTACGGCTCTGATAAAACGTACAACATTGGCTGGCGGGGGAGGGAACATACCAAATGTTCCACCCGAAGGGTTTGAAATGCTATTGAGGGAGGTTATAAGTCCCGGGACGAAGTCGAGGGACTTATAGCCTCCCGAAATAGCATTTCAAACCCTGAGAGTGGAACGTTTGGTACATGTTATCTGTTAGGATGGGTTAGTCAAATCTGCTTTTTCACATTGTATGGAATAGGCAAATTTATCCTATCGATTGCGTGAAAAAAATGTTTGTTCAGTCGTTTGGTATCGTTTGTCATTTGTTACGTGAAAATGTTCTGCCCATGGGCGAATTTAACCAATGTGCCTCAATCACGTGACTGTGTTTAGTCAATCACTAAACGGTATTTGACTAACCCATTTAATATAATTATGTCACGTGTTACTTTGTGTGTCACCAGTTATAATTGAGCCCTGCTTGTCACAACCGTGTCTAAATGGCGGAACCTGCGAGTATGCCGCGTACACCGGCTTAGAATGTCACTGTCAACCGAACTATCACGGTCTGAGATGTGAAGGTAAGAAAAAAAAAACCATGACGGAAGGGGGGGGGGGGGAGGGGGGGAGAAAATCAATGATGAATCCACTGCGCATTATAGGCAGCCTATGTGTTCCATGCCAATCATACTACACAGGTAGTAATATACACAAGTTGTATCGTTTAGGCCTTCACACGAGGAGAACTCTTATTGTATTGCACAAAATAAACTCCATTTAATTGTATGAGACGGTAATGCTCTAAGAACGTATTTTGTCTCTCAGAGCACCTCTGAAGTTAATAACAGGCATGGTTCGTTTCAGCAAGCTGTAAGAAGAACATCAGTACTAGTACAATAATTATTGTACTGCCACATAAATCGTATCAATAAGCTGTTATTTTTGTGAGGGTTTAATTTCGCGAATTGCAGTTGGATCGCGAATTTAACAACACGCGAAAATGTCGCCGTGCACTATAGGTTAATAGTAGTCTATTGCAAGATGCTGCCAACTTGAACTCTGCATATTTACCACATTTTCAAGAACTGTATACATTATGGAAGTATAATAACTACATAGTATTTGTATCTTTGCTCAGATCCTCTCAGTTCTACAATCATGGTTACACTATACCGTATGGAACAAGATTTTTTTTTTTTCCAAGTGCTTCGTTGTCATGTTTCTATGTTGATGTGAACATTCTCAAAACGTTTTATCAGTTTAAGAATTAATCTTTTAACGTGTAGATGACATTAAAGCGCTGTTATCTTGACTTTCTGATTGATTCCCCAGTATTGATTTCGCAAAGTATGATGCCACGTGTCATCAAAGGAGAAAATTAGTTTAAAATAGTAAATTGAAAAAAAAAATGCTAAGTGCTTATTCCCTCATAATGCGTATTGGATATCGATCGAGAATAGTGGAAAGTGTTTTTTGTTTGTAGTATCATTAATCATTATTGATGCCGTATTGATGATAAGTGATGATGAGCGAGATAACCTATTGATCTTAAGGCGGAAAAAAAAAACAAATGAAACGATTGTTGTAATTAAATCATTTATGTGCTCGTTAGAATTCGACAATCCTTGCGACGGTTTCATCTGCCAGAATGGTGGGTCCTGTTTGGCAAATGGCGATTACCCACATTGCATCTGTCCTCACGGGTACACAGGAGAACACTGCCAAGATGGTAAGTGATAATGGCAATATACGAATAAACAAAGACAGACAAACATACATAATTATGTTGTATGTATGAAATCATATTAGAAACTAACGGAACTTTTTGGCGGCCTGTTCGGGTTACCACAAACTCATCAAATTCATTCTAGTTTTGGTGTCAAAACAAATAACTTTGGTTCAAATTCAGGATTTTTCTTCCGTCGAGATGTTTTCATTGCAACTGATTGACAAATTGCCCTACATCGACGTAAATAAGCACTGAATTGATCAGTGTTTTAGTAGTAGCCATGATAAAAAATCATGGGCGTACATACTCGAGCAGGATTCGAACCTACGGTGATCAGGAGGTCGTAGGTTCGAATCCTGCTCGAGTATGTACGCCCATGATTTTTTTTTATCATGGCTACTACTAAAACACTGATCAATTCAGTGCTTATTTACGTCGATGTAGGGCAATTTGTCAATCAGTTGAAATAGCTTTGATATTCTGATATACTAATGTAAAATGGAGAGAATGATTTAAGTCTACTTACAGTGAGAGGTGTAGAGGTGGATTTTTTACTTCCATTCGATAACTTTAAGTTGAAAATTTGAGATTAGTACTTCGACTTTACAATATGAGAAGAATTATGCTTCTGTTGCATTCTTACTTTAGGCCCGTCCCTTGCCCAAGAAATCACACGTGTTTTTTTTTTTTTCCTGTTTACTATCATTTGTGTCAGCGAATCCCTGCATGTCACAACCGTGTCTTAATGGAGGATGGTGCGAGAACGACATGTACGGAGACTTCGACTGTCAATGTCTGCCGAATTATCACGGTTTAAGATGTGAAGGTAAGAAACCAGAGGTAAAATAAAAAGTTGGACAGGTCACTGTACAAGTCAATGTACAACCTGTCGTGCTTATGATACGAAATTCACGCAACAAGACTGTATATGGTGCGATTTAACACCAGTGGTTTTTCAACCATCACTAAAAGTCGTATAAGTGTAAAATGCCCCCCTGACATACACTAATGTTCCTGTGAAATTCTATTTCACAATGATTGCTGCTGATGTGAAAAGGTCTCATGACAAATGCAGCCTTTTTAAGATCAAAATTTGAAGCGAATGCCATTGATCATTTAGTTTTTCATTTTTTCGCCACCGGCTAAGCTTTGCCTTTTCGAATCAAGAATAAACTTAAGAACAATGATATTTGACAGTATAACCTTTGCCATAACCATGGGTCCGTTGAGGTCATCACATAAAAGTCTTTTCATACATCTCAGAATAGCCGAGGTCGCTCATCACATTATGTAGCTATGAGAGGCTTTCAAAGAGAAGTAAAGTGCATTTCATGAAGTCTGTCATAAGACTTTCATGAAACGGACATTAGGTGCACCAGCTCACACAATAGTAACACCATTTTTACGCAATATAACAATCCAGCGCTTTTCTTTTCAATAGGCTAAAGCCTGGAACGTCTTTATAACAGAACAATAATAATGGAAGATTGTTGGGGGGGGGGGGAGCGGTGAGGAATGAGACTTGTTTTGCTATACATGTATTGTGAGTTTGTGCAATAACCAAGATAACACTAGGACTAACACACTAACACTTACTATAACTGACTTTACTGTTGATGTCTTTAAGAAGAGATATGCAAGAAGACTTTTTCTTTGGCGGAGCTTAGGGGATGGAAAAAACTTAATTTGAGAAATTGATTAGAGGTATAGGCCTATCTTTCAAAAAGTTGAATTTGTGATAGTTACATCTATTCACTTCAGCAAGATTTAGCATGCAGTAGTTTGTCAGGCCACCTTTAGGGACGGAGCTTTAACAGAACTCGATCAAAAGGTCAATGTAGCCCATTTTCATTTCTTTAGTATTTTCTAACATTCTGCAGAGTACAGTTCAAAGGAGTACAACAGTTCCAAAAGGTAAATACAGCTAAATAAACTTAACTATACTGAAATACAATGATCAATGATCTTATCACGCATTACTGTTCCATAACAACCAACGTTTGGATCAGATAATTTATTGAATCATAATGCGAAGAAAAGCAACATACCTATTTTGTGCGGTAACGAAATCAAACGTCTTTATTTCCACCAGAATTCGTGAATCCATGTGATGAGCTGATCTGCGAGAACGGTGGAACGTGCATGGCCCCCACCGATTACGCATATTGCAGCTGTCCACACGGATTTATTGGAGATCGATGTCAGGATGGTAAGGGGCCTATACATACAGCTATCTTTCTTTGCACAAAATTTTATAAATATTTCTGAGTCCTGTTTTGGTAAATACTGTATATGTATATCATGTGATATTTTGAACTGTATAAAATGTAGTCCAATTATATGTCTAAAATGATTTAACTCACATGTTACTGATATGCTTCATGAGTGTTTAAGCAGGTTTACCTAACTGTATTTAGGCCCTATAGGCCTATTGGTTGTTTTATGTCAATTTGTCATCTTTGCTGTGTGATGAATAGCGAGTGCAGTTGATAACACTAAATTTTTAACATCAGCATTCTGGAGATTATTATATAATTTAAACGCAATGCAATGCAAAGCATGAAACCTTTAATTCAGAAAAAATGTAACAGTTTGGCTCGGAAGAAGGAGGTAAAGCAGGCATATCAAACTTACCGACTTCTCATGCATAAAGGCATTGTTTATATTGTTACAAAGATGGATGATAATTTGAATACTAGTATACATTTGTTATACAAATAATTATGAGTACCTCTGAATGGTTCTGAACGTGGTTAGACATAATCATACCAATATCCTCGTTATTATAGTTGTTATTGTTATCTTGTTGACGAATTATACATATATTATTATTATTGTTATTGTTATTATCATTATCATTATCATTATTTAGCGTTGCCAACCATTGCTCCTTCTCCTTGCGAGGCAAGTCCGTGTGAGAACAACGGCATCTGCATATCACTAGGAGAGGGGTATCAGTGCTACTGTGCTGATGGATTTTCCGGATCCCATTGCGAACTGGGTACGTACACCACGAATTTCCTTAAAGAGGAATTTTTCTCCTGTTATAAGTTAGTCTAATAAAAAAGAATAAGATCTTACGAGTCCGACAGTAAAATTTTGGTCAAAAGAGATGAAAATTAAGGAAGTTATTAAATTCTGATTTTTCACTAATTTTGCGAAATAGCTCTCACGATCGAACAGTTAACTCTGTATTATGCGAATGTGCGAATGGGTGAGCTGATTATGATGATTTCATGACCTTACATTTTTCAGTGATCGTTAAAAAATGACGAAAACCTTATACTTCTGAATTAAACATTTTGTTATTCCTAGCTGCATGTGTTAGAAATAATGATCACACAGATATACAGGGATTTTGACACTTATATTCTTTGCTGGAAATGAAAATGAGTTAATGAAATGAAGTGGAAATTTGAATGTGAGGTGAAGTCATGTTTGAACAAAAAAAAAATGATGACTATGTAAAGTTTTGTCATAACTCTTAACTTTAAGATATTTGAAAATTTATCAGACATACTTCATTCGGGATTTCTTTATGTGTGATGGGACGTAAATAAGTGTGACATGATTCATTGATACAAACGAGCAGCTAAAGCATTATGTTAGCTGAAGTTGTCTGACAATGTTAGGCATTTATTGAGATTGGGGGAAATGAGTTCTGGGGGTTGAAACGTGTATGCCATTAGAACAGGTTTATGTAATACATAAAATATAATTATACATGGTGTCGTCATCGACGAAATACATATAGACGCAAAACTGTATGTATAAAATATTCTTATTAGCCTAGTTGATTTCAAATCTGAAAAACCCCCAAATTGTACCTTGGTAAAAACTTTTTCTAGATGCGGATCACGAATTTTGTGTGAATCAGAATTATTGTTCCGGGAGTATTCACGCTGTATAATGGATGAACAGATCAAATTTGGCTGGAATATCATGAGTCTGTGTATCATTAAATTTCACCACATGAAATGAATTTTTATACCCCCGCCAAACGAAGTTTGAAGGGGGTATATAGGAATCAGCGGACGGTCGGGCGGTCGGGCGGTCGGTCGGGCGGTCGGGCGGTCGGGCGGTCGGTCCGTTGCAAATCTTGCGTCGCGAACTACTTCCTCAGTTTTCAACCGATTCCCATAAAACTTGGCACAGATGTGTGCCTTGGGTTGTAGATGTGCAAGACGTATTTTTTGATAGTACCCAAAAGTACGTTGCCATGGTAACGGCATATTATGGGCAAAAATGGGTACAAATCTTGCGTCGCGAACTCCTCCCACAGTTTTTGATCAATTTTTATGAAATTAGGTACAGATGTTCATCTGAATATGTTAATGTGCAAGACACATATTTCCGCAGTGGCAAAAAGTGCGTTGCCATGGTAACGGCATGTTATTGGTAAAATATAGGGCAAAATGCTTCATGGCAAAACTGCTTCATCAGTGTTCTTCCAATTCTCATGGAATTCATATTGAATGTTTGTCTTAGGATATAGGTCAGCATGACACATTTCTTGACAGTGACAAAAAGTATGTTGCCATGGTAACAGCTCACATATTATGAGCCAAAATGATGGAAAATTTTGTGTTGCAAACTACTTCCTCAGTTTTTGCCCAATTTCCATGAAACTTGGTACAGATGTGTGCCTTTGGTTGTAGATGTGCAAGACGCATTTTTCGACAGTACCCGAAAGTACGTTGCCATGGTAACAGCATATTAATGGCAGAAGATCAAGGAAAGATCTTGCGGATTTAACTACTTCCTCAGTTTTTTGACCAAAGCTTATGAAATGTTGTTTGGCGGGGGTATAACCAGTCGCTGTAGCGACATTTCTAGTTAATATCGGATCTATAGATATGGCAATGCTTGTACGTGTGTTTGACTGTGCATATATTTATTTTTAACCGGAACAAATTGTTATTTATTATGATATCATGAATGAAAGAAGTGATGATCACCTAAAGAAAGTGTGTGTGTGTATGTGCCTGTGTGCTTGTGTGTGCGTACGTTCGTGCGTGCTTACGGGCTACGATCTCTTCTTATGAATGAGGACATTACCTGCTCTTCCATTCCTTATAACATATTCGCTTTTATACTCACCTATTCCAGATGTGTCGGCGTGTTTGCCAAACCCGTGCGGGGAGGGAGTGCTGTGTGTCGGCGTGCCAGAGACCGAGGACCCAACCGACTACATCTGCAAATGTCCAACAGGTGTCGACTGCTCCATAGGTAAGGCTAAATGACGATATTCACCCACAAGTAACACAAGTAACCCAATGCTTCCCTTGTTAGCCCACATGCAAAATACCGGAAACGAAGCTTGCATGTTTAAAGCTCATTGGCCTTTTTTCCCCAGAAATATTTCGAAAAACAACTTGTTGATAGAAGACTTTTCTTCACGGTTTGTAGCAGAAACGACATCACAATGTCATACAAAACGTACATCAAATATTATTTGAATGCAAATATTGCTAAAGGGGTAATGGAAAAGCAAGAGCCTGTCCATATGCACACGCACACACACACACGCACAAACACACACACACACACGCACACACACAAACAAGTCTGTTTTATCTGACTACTGGGAAGCTGCAAACGGAAAACAGTAATCACAGTGCGACTTCAACGACAAGAGCATCATCCAGCCATTGACTCCCTCCTGGCCTCTTTCTTTCTGAGTGTATCAATGACGTTATTGCAAGTGACTTAAATTGAAATTGAAATTGAAATTCATTCATATTCAACATAGTACAGTTGTTGTACATTTTATCATGTATTATACAGAGCACAATATAAACAAATTATCGGGACATTTTTTTTTTATATAATCACATTAAGTGGAGGGGACTACCATAGAAAACACTGCTTGTGAAATGTAGACCCCCTTAACGGAATACAGACAAATATAATATCAAAGAAAAGGAAAAGTGTTATAACGAAAACACTACATGACGTGCAAGGGCTTAATCATGAACCCTTGTATGGATATACATGTAATGTTACATTTAGTACAGGCTTATGTACAAAATGCTTTCCGGGTGCATTAATATACCATTAGAATTGGAATAAAAGATAAAATAATCATCCGGGTATACGAAATGAAAATACTTCTAGAATCACAGGTTAAGATATACAGACATTTTAATTACCATGAAATCAAATTTCAATACTTATCAAGAAGCTTACACTTAAAGCTATTAAAGCTTTGAGCTTGTTTCAATGAACAATCGAAGGAATTTCGAAGCTTAGGACGCGTAAACAGAATTTCTGTTGTCAAGACAAGTTCTTTTTTCCAGGAAGATGATAATTATTTCGTTTACCTTGTTGAGTAATCATGTATAACTCAATTCTTTTGGAACAGGTGGTGAGAATTATCCTCTTACGACCACGGCCAAGATCATCGTCGGAGCTGGATCTGGAGCCGTCGTGATCCTAGTTCTCATCGTCGTCGCCGTGGTAGTCGTGCTCGCTCGTAGAGCTCCCTCCGGCAGTTCCCTGAAATCTGCTAAGCAGACGGAGAGTAAGGTGAGAATGTGCAAACACAGGTTTATGCGCAGAACTCAAGTCCAACATGAAAAGTCGAAGGTTAATGGTTTTTGATATTTCTAGAGAGGGACTTTTGTATTTGAGTAAGCATACGAAGTAGCTGCTGCACTGCAGCGGTATATAGTGAATTAAGTTTGTGTGCAAGTTGTTTCTTGAAAGACACAGACGTGTTTCTGCAAGCAATGATAGAGGTAATGAAACCGTTTCTTTTCACTCTCCAGAATAGACCGGATACCTTCTTCTTATTTTTTTTTTTTTTTTTTTGGGGGGGGGGGGGGGTTGAGGGGGGGGGGGTGCGGTGGGTAGTGACGTTGACAACACTCAAAGTTGAACTACGCCACTGTCCGAGGTATGATTATTACTATGATATTGTGTGTATTTCTGGCAACTATCATTACATCGTTTCGAGTGAAAAGTCACACAATCTTCTCGAATTTGACTGTGTCCATGTACATGTGTGCCTATTATCTTACTTCTCGAGCTTACAAACGCATATTGGATAGGGTTTTTGTCGTGTTTTTTTTTATTTCACGGTCTAGAATTAAATGGATATGTTAGCTGTTATAACCTTTATTTAGTTGAAACAGAAACCTTGCTATCATACAACAAGAACGTAAACGATGAATTGATTACACACATTCAACGAGGCAAGGCTTTAAGACTGCCACACTCACTTCATATTTTTTTTTTTTTTTCAGGAGAAATTTGCTGAACCGGATGTGGACCTGCCTCCAACCAAGGAGGTGCTTGCTCCAACTGGGAAAGAAAACGAGTACGTGGTCTAGACACCAGTACTTCATGGAAAGACATGGTGGGTGCATTAATCTCTCCTCCTTAATTCACATCTTCTTGAAACTAGTTTTTGTGTAGATCTCGTACGCAGACACACTTTTTATAGTTATGATCCACTTGTTTTGTCGTTTGTCTTTTTATTGTTTTACTTCAATATCAAGTGAAATATGAAAATGAATATGCTGGAACTGTCCATTTACTATCGAGTGTGAGCCCAGTGCAGTTTTTGTATAAATCAAATTAAATCAAACAAAAATGTCAGTTCCACAGTTTTCTTTCTGTTTGTTTGTTTGTTTGTGATTATTCCATTTTCTTGCTTGGTTAGTTGTTGATAACATGGGTTGCGGGTGGAATATCTTTTTTTTTTTCATTCTTTAGTGGGAGGGCTAGCCCAGATGGAGGTGAAGAGGGGAGTGGAGATCGAAGGTGTTAGGGGTAGTGCTCGTGGTTGCTTTGAGGGGCAATGCCCCCCCCCCCAATTTATGTCATTCATAATGTGCACACAAAAAGTCACGCCAGTGATTAATGGTAACAGAGAAAAGAACGACAAACAATGAATCCACGACGCTTTTATCTCAAATTCGGAGTGTATAAAGACAATT
Source organism: Diadema setosum (assembly GCF_964275005.1). NCBI lineage: Eukaryota > Metazoa > Echinodermata > Echinoidea > Diadematoida > Diadematidae > Diadema > Diadema setosum. The sequence continues at coordinate 24,225,361 of NC_092699.1, read as the reverse complement.
AGTGAGAGTGATGTGTAATTTTGATGTAGTCGTGAAAATACCACTACATTAATGTTTTGATTGTTTTTTTTTTCTATATATCTATCTATCTATCTAGCTATCTATATATTTTCCTTTTCTTCAGTGTCGTCGTCATGATTGTAACCGACTCAATGACTGGACAACGGGATTCTAATGCGGATCCTGCAATGTATAACTATTATAGTAATCAAGTACTGAATGTTGTAGCTGGACTCTTCATTTGATACATCTGACATGATAATTAAAAGCACAGTGGTTGTGTTACTTGATGGAAGATGCTGTGTGACCTTTGTGAAATTAATAATGATTTGATTTTATTTGTGCCTGCTTCGCTATATGTTTAGACGCTCTTAGACCGTATGCCTTGCCAGCTGAAATAGACACGAGGCTCTCTAAAGTGTGTAATATATTCGTACCTTTTTTCTTCCTTTCAATTCAGTTTATTTCCATCAAATACAAAGTGATATATAAAGCAACGTACACAATCAGACCATTGTCAACTCATATTGTTAGGCAATTTGAAAAAGAAAAAAGAAGTCATGAATTATAATTCAAAATAATTATATGTATTGATAATTACGTAACGGAAAGGCAAATAAGGCGCACTTTGCAATAGTCACAAAAACAATAATTAAAGCGACGGATAAGAGTGATCTGAGAATTGATTGATTTTATTGAATTGAGTTTTGATAACGGGGAACTTTGTACATAACATGATTTTCCCATGAGACACATAAACGTGATGTATAAGTCAAGCTTAATAGTACGGCAAACTTCTTTAAGAAAAAAAAAACACTAAAAGCAAAGTTAGATCGTGAGAAATGCTCTTGTAAGTGTCAGCGCTGAGATTAGATCAATCCGTTATGTTGAAGTGGAATTTCTAGGATTCATTTTTCTCTCGTTACAGAGTATACACTACACACGTATACAAGTACGATGAGCATATAAATTGAAGCAGTGGTATATAGTGGTACATAGTATGATCATACAAATGTATATTTGCATTTCACATGGAAGCAACAAAAAATTATAATGGCCAGTAATTAAAATTCCAGAAGCAGATGCAGCTAACCATAACTTTCTACAGAAGTAGCTTTCCATGTCATATTGATTCTATCACATATCTTGATAATTCGTAGACCTATGCATGTTATCTTAGTTATGTACACAATTAAGTAATGCATTGCAATTAAAATATCCATAAATTCTTGCGATTTTGTGTAGACTTTATTCCTTTGTTCGTTGTGTTTGCATGTGAACTTTACATTCTTGTCCGTGTATCGTCGGCCTCATACCAGAAGGGCCTTAACACCATAGACTTTGTACACTGTTAGGGCCCTTTTGGCATGAGGCCGACGATAATATCGTCGGCCTCATATATATACAATCTTCATAATATTATTATGAAGATTGTAGAACATTGCATCGGGCAACACACATTTACAAATACATACCTGAAATATATATATATATATATATATATATATATATATATATATATATACTGTATATACCAAAAGGTGCTTAATCCACTTGAGATGGTGGGGGGGGGGGGGAATGGATTTCAATTTCGTATGTGTCCACCGTGATTTTTTTACAGAATCTGTATTTTGATGGGATTTAGTAGATTTAGCACCTTGTGGAAGAAATGGCCAAAGAGAAAAAAACTAAAAATACATAATGTTTTAGTGACAAGTTTTCTATGACTTTGTAGTATGTGGAAAATTATAAGGCTAGCATTCATGGAAGAAGAAGACAGGCACATTCTAATACCAGAGGTGGTGGAGGAGGTATGTGTTTGTGTTCCATATCATTCATGGACTCCCGTTATAACGAAGTCCTCGCAGTTTCCTTTCGTGATATCGAAATTTCGTTATAACCGAACAAATAAACAATAAAAGACATATAGCGTATAATGTTCCGGGCTGAATTTTATACTGTGTACTTCGTTGTAACCGGAATTTTCTTATAACTGTGTACGTTTTAACGGGAGTGCACTGTATAGGTATTGATGTTTAAAGAATTAAATAATGTTCAATGAAACCAAATTGAATAAAGACAGAAACTAAGAACTTTTGTTGTAGCCATGGGTATAGTTAAACAAAGTGATGTGACAGTAAATGACAACCCCCACCCCCCAAAAAACACACACCCGAATAGTGTGTGTGATAACGAGGAGTGTGTGTGATAGAAAGAGAATGTGTATGTGTGTGTGTGAGAGAGAGAGAGAGAGAGAGAGAGAGAGGGAGAGGGGTAACTTTAGATTTGCCACCATTTTTGGTCGTCATGTTGTATTTGTTTACTTTCTTTCTCGTTTGGAGACTTAGCACTGCTCGTGGGTGTGTGTTTGAAGTTGTGTTGTCATGTCTCACAGTCTGAGGACATGGAAGGCATTAATAGAACAGCTTGTGGCAAACAGCTGTGCTGTCCCTAAGTGGCCTTCATATGTGGAACACTCAATAGGCCTATGTGACTTGACTTGTGATTTGACCATTTTACGTGTTGACGTCATGACATGCCATACTTTATTTGAACATTAGGTTCTTGTCTACCCAGATTCCAGTATGTTCTGACCTATGGCCCAGCAGTGCAAGAAAGAGGGACCGAGAGAGGAACAGGGTAAACCTTTCATTGATGTACATCTATTACTTCGTTGTGTCTATGTGTGTGTGTGTGTGTGTGTGACTGTGTGTGTGTATTTGTGAGTGTCATGTTTGGTTTTAATGCATCCTGTAACTTCTTATTTAACTACATACTTTAAAATGAAATTTATGTTGAATTTACCAATACTGTATAGGGCCCCAATGTTAGTACTTACCAAAAGTTTGGACTTTTCATACAAAATATTTGACTTTTCATAGCAGTTCAACATTGAATTCGATTTCATCAAACATGCGATATCAATTTTGACTTGGGAGTAATGCAAACAAACAGGGATATTTACAAGTCTATAGACAGGCCTAAACATCGATTCCTTTTATAGCAATACAACAAACAGAACCTATACTAGGTGGGACAACACAAAAGACCTAGGCTCTTACATGTACGTTCTCAGCTGCTTCTGCTTTGCTTCTTCTTTGATATTTTTTCTCATGTCTTCTCTACTTCCGTATCTCTACAAATTTTCATCCTGTTTTCTCAGTTTTTTCAAGGAATTCAGACCCATAGACATTACACATTTCATATCAAATATCAATCATCTATATCTACACAGAAAGCCTTTTTTGATGAAATATTTGGAAATTCTTTAATAAAAAAAATAAGTCAGTACGTTCATTATACGTCTAATTTGCCAAAAAAGACATCAAACAAACTAAATGCTGTACTTTCCACACTAAGGAATTGGGATTTTTAGAACTGAAATTTATTGATCTGGAGCACACTTCTGTAATGGATTTTTTTTTTGAAACTGTCGAAAAAAAAAGGGAGAAAATGCACATTGGGGAAAAATTGCCAGTGAATGTGAACGAGTAAATCCTTGTGTATCTTTCACCTTGTTACGGCACATTTTGGTATATCAAAATTGCACATTTTAGTAAATTACCAAAATGTGCAATTGTTACGGCACATTTTGGTAACTGCACATTTTGGTAAATTTACCAAAATGTGCAGGACATTGGTTTTCATGTCCCCACCGAATAGTAGAGCGGTTAAACCCTCAAAATCATGAGAATTGTGCAAAATTTGACTAAAGTATGAAACTTTCACCAGTGTTAGTACATACCATAAGATTCATTTTAAGATCGGGAGGTAAGTCTGATTTGACCTCTGATGACCTCCAGAGGTCAATGAACTTTAAATATAAGAATATAGATGTTTGGAGGCATTTGTGAATGATAGGCTTAGATCTATACGCTGCACTAAATATGCATTTGTACTACAAATCTTCTGATTTCACAGGGCATTGACAGGTTTCTACCTTTGACCTTTGATGACCTTTAGAGGTCACTGACCTCAAAATATCATAATATTGATCTGTAGTGTCATTAGTTAATGATAAACATGGTTAAGATGTGCAAAACAAGCATATCTGTTTTGCAAGAAATTGTCTTCACATTCCAAAGAGCACAGATAGGGCTCTACCTTCGACCTCTGGTGACCTTTAGAGGATGTACAAAACAAACACAATTGTAGCCCAGATGGCTACTAGCACATGTTTATAATAAAGAATAAAATAGAATAAAATAGAATAGGATAGAGAGTAAAAGAAAACAGAGCACTGCAGTCGTTTTCCTAGACACCCTGTGAGGTCAATTATGCTCAGTCTATTCCCCTTCTCGGAGTTTACGAAACCGTTTATCTTCCTTCCAGTTATTTCCTTTCTTTTTTTTGTGGTCAAAACCACCTCTTCCAAGAAAAGTCTATGGTCATAGGAACTTATGAGTTTGATGTTGGCTACTTTTCCCGCTAGTGGTCAGCACTCTCCATCCCCAAAGCCCCGCGCCAAATTACGGGGAATGACGTGATGACGTGTTTTTGCCTTCTTATCCCCAAACATAAATGACCCTCTGAGCTGGAAGGTGGCCCTCCTGCCAGAATTTATCCCTCTATTTTAGCATTTATTGTTTAGTGGAGTGGGTCAAACAGAAACTCCAAAGACAAATTCAGGCGTAATGACCCAGAACAACGATGACGTTGGTTGCCATAGCCTAAGGACACTAATATTCATTTGGTTTATCATTTTGATATCCAAGAAACAATAAAGTCTTTACCAGTGGTTACAGAGAACAAGTGAATGAAGAAACTAAAAGACAGTGGGCGAGTTAATCAGAAATTGAGATGAATCATAGAAAATTGAGCTTTCACAGAAACGAATGGGAGGAGCAAATTGACCAGTAAGGAATTAATTTCTAGTGAACGCCACACCCCAATATAAGATTGAGCCAATGAAATGCTTTAGGGAAAGGAAGTTTGTTAGTAAATTATAATTATAAAAAAGCATGTCTGCAGGACATTAGGAAAAACTATGAGTCACGATAAGACAAAACTTTGGTTTACGCCAATTTGGAGTGCAATTACAAACTCCAAATAGTCAGCTGGTGTCATCGCAGATGTTGAAGCGCCCTGTCAGACTGATACAAAGTGGAGAGTGATGGTGACGAAGAAAATACTGACAGCGTAACGGCAGACCGCTGAACGGACGACCCAGTCACACTGACGAGATCGACAATGACATGCAGACGAGGACCTCATTCGTTGACCGAGAGTAATCATTTAAGAGGAATGACTTTAATTTACGTTTGAAGACATTTCAAGAGATGTAGTAGTCTGATATGTTAAGGGGCAAATCATTCTACTGTTTGCAGTCTTGTGAACATACTTGTATCTTTAGCAAAAACTGTTCGAGTACGTGGACAGTGTAGGCCCCTACAGGGCCGGCGCAGCCGTGGGGGCCGTGGGGGCTCGGGCCCCCACACTTTTGTGCACCATACAAAGGAATACATAAGGTGTCATCACTTTGTTAGCTCATGAAACCCGGAAGTGGGCCCCCACACTTTTGAAAACACTGCGCCGTTCCTGCCTATAAATCACTCTGTCGAGTAAACTATATATGAACCAAATGGCTTCTTTTGAACATGTATTGTGTTGTAAAGTTCATGGTAATTCTTTTCCAGGCAAAATGTGTACATGAAAATTCCAATGATAAAAGCATGTGATGGGAAATGTAAACAGTATGTGCGAATGCTTCTATGTTTCCTGCTAAACTTGTTTGTTAGTGGGGAAAAGAAAAGAAAAGAGACTGAGAGAAGTCTCGCTCTACCACGTCTACATACCACAACGCCTACGGATATCTTTGTTTCACATTGTTGGTGGGGAATAAAAAAGAAAAGAAAAGAAAAGTCTCGCTTCATGAGAGATGTTCAGATCCCGCTTGACACCACAACACCTACGGATGTCTCGGCTGAAGGTGGGTTTGAATGTCTTATAGGGCCGATAGAGCACCAACAGTAAGTGCAGATTAATTTTGAAGAGAAACAATACTTTGTTTCACACAAGATGAAAAAGCAGAAAGATAACTGATAATCATCCGCTCATGTGAAATCAAGCAGAAGTTTTTCAAAACATTTCAAGAGGCATCTTGGTGAGTTACAGTCTGCTAAACATGCCAATATACTGTGAAAAACAAATTGAAGGCCACCTGCAATAGGCCACCTGCAATACAGCCTCGCATTTACCGACATCACAAAAATCTTTGATCAACACGTCCCATATATACACGGTGATGGAGAGGGAAAATAATAAGCAACAACATTGCAAGATTGATGCATTTCTTCCAAGACAACAGACAGGAACTGATTCCACGTAAAATACATAAACATGTATTTTGATTTTTTTCCATGCATTTTCCCATATCATTACACACAATCATTACACACGTATACTTGATATGGTGTTCAGCTCACTGTGTGCAGACTGAGCACGACCCGATAATTCAGAACCTCTGCCTGAGAAAGGATTGTAGCCTATCCCGCGAGTCAAAAAGAAGCTTTCTTATCATCTCGTGCATCCTGTACTCTATGTGCAATGCACTCATCATAGAGACAAGCTTGCCTTCACCCAAACTGTTCAGATATTGCCATTGGAAGACTCTGATGATCGCATACAGTGGCTGTGCACCTATAAGAACGCTGGTCTGACCTCAGGATGTCTATCCAGTTTAGTCGTGGAGGAGATCTGTGTGCCGATCCGTGCAATGTACGTATAGGCTCAATCGCGTGCTTCACTGAAGACGCAGATGCTGGCCTGTCTTGAAAGAGATCGAGGGTATAGGTCTAGACCAATTTCAGCAGGTTACACTGAATCATCACTTGCTGGCAGAGAGTCTTAACCGGATATCATGCAGGTGATATTACCCGCTGCCAGCGTACCCTGATTCACACATTGGATGCAAACCGGATGGCGGCCATTAGTGGAAACAACCAATATTTGGGCATGGGGGCACAACATGGCTAGGCCCAAGTGTTAAGGAGTATCGAGCATAAAGAAGACAATTAGAGTAAATAGTAGTTCCACTCCTATTTGGAATTGAGGTTCCTAAACAGGTCATTGAAAAAATGCGTAATGACCCAAACTTAATTGGATGACAATAGCAACTTGCAAGAAACAGGGTTGCTTCATGTGGAATGCATGTTATGCCTCACAGTATGTCGCTTTCGAGATGGTCCATGACGTCACTGTATGCTCCAGGACCATTCACCGGAACCATACAGCCCACGAGCTTGACACTGACCAACACAGGCCCGCCGACTCGAAACTAGGTAGCATTGCCCGTGAGCTTGATACTTAGGCAAACCAGGCCCATAAGAGTCCGACACACGGGGGGGGGGGGGTCCACAAAGACCTCAACTGAATAGATTAAGCTTTCTGATGTAATACATATATTAATCTCGTGGGGCTTGCATGTTTTCCTCGAGTGTCGAGCTCGCGGACCGCACAGCTTGTGAGCCTATTATACTTGATGTCGAGCTCATTGACCTTGTTCATCTAGGCCCGAATTCACGAAGGTGGTACAAATGAAACCATGGTTTAAACCATGGACAAAAACTGTGGAGTGCCAAGTGTCGCACGGAATATTTCGTTACGAAATTGGTCATTTCGTCGACAAAATGACCGTTTCGTTAACGAAATTATCATTTCTTGGACGAAGTGTTCATTTGGTTACCAAACGTTGTCATTTCGTTACAAAATCATCATTTTCATTGACGAAATGACTGATTTCGTAACGAAATATTCCATGCGACACTTGGCGCTCCATAGATTTTGTCCATGGTTTAAACCATGGTTTCATTTGTACCACCTTCGTGAATTCGGGCCCTAGTGTTTAGGTAACGGGATGTATGACTCGTGGGCTGCGTACCTCATGGGCTGTACGACTCTGGTTGTTTGACTCGTGACGTACATCTGATGAGGTGGGCCTGTTGTTTTCTGGTTAGCATCTGTCACCCTTTCATCCAGTTCAAGGGACTTTGCCATATGCCTGTTCACAAACTATTAAGCATCAACCCAAAATATGGTACTCCTCTCCCCACCTTCCATGTTTAAGCGTACAAATTTTGTCCAGTGCAAATTGGATAATGTTGCACATAATTTCATGCAAGCTAGTCTGCATAACTAACCCAACATGAATATTATATTTGAGGACACTGCCATCACTGAAGGCACGTAAGCTTTATTTCTGAAGTAATTGATCGGTCAAATTCCCGAGACGTGTTATGTACTATGAACCAATGCTTTGTGGAATGTGGATACATACTTTGATTATAACGTCAAGGCGTGATTTGGAGATGATTAAACATTTCGGATTAAACCAATGAAGCCAAACATCAATAATTGTTATCCTACACAAATTTTGATATTCTAAAAGTCTGACCTCACATTGTCCTTAGAGGTCAAAGTTGGATATACACAGGGTAATGACCAATGTTCTCTGGAATGAGAAGACACTTTCTTGTAGTATAAATGCTAATAGCATAATGCATGATTGCACACCAGGTATACAGTTAACCATTGAATATACATCAAATATCAATATTTTGATATTTTGAGGTCATTGACCTGTCACAGTCCTCAGAGGTCAAAGGCAGAGACGTGTAAATAATTTCCCTTGATCTGAGGAATAGAAAAACGATTCAGTTGTAACACAAATGAATTTTTAGGACATCGTTATGTTTATCATTAACAAATTGCACCAAATATCAAAATTCTGATAATTTGAGGTCATTGACCTCTGGAGGTCATTAGAGGTCAAAGGTAGAAACCTGTCAAGGATCTATGGAACATGAAGACAATTCCACTGTAACAAAAATGAGTTTTTGGTACATCATTACCATATTTAACATTAATCAGTAACGCAAAATATCAATTTTTTAATCAAATTTTGCGGTCATTGACCTCTGGAGGTCATCAGAGGTGAAAGGTAGAAACCTGTCAGGGTTCTATGGAACATGAAGACAATTCCACTGTAACAAAAATGAGTTTTTAGTACATCAATACCATATTTAACATTAATCAATGACACAAAATATCAATTGTTATCAAATTTTGAGGTTATTGACCTTTGGAGGTCATCAGAGGTCAATTCAGACTTACCTCCCGATCTTAAAATGAATCTTATAACATGTACTAACACTGGTGAAAGTTTCATGCTTTAGTCAAATTTTGCACAATTTTTCGGCTTATCTGCTCTACTAGAATGAGTTCGGTAGCCTAAAGGCCGTGTCACACATTTCCGGGCAAACTACGCGGGCTTGTTGCGAGTGAGGTTTTTCCAGCACGCATGAACATTATCTCGCCCGTAGTTGCCCAGAACTGCGCCCGCAAGTCCGATTTACCCTCAGCCAAGTTTTGAGCAGCACCTCGCAGGCAACTCCTCTGCAGGTACTTCGCAGTCCCCGTATGCGGCCAGCGCCGCCAAGATAATGACATTCTGTTATTTCTGTTGGACTTCTGCCATCCCTTCAGATGAATTTCTGAGTTGTCAGTCCCCACGCGCCTGGCACAAAGGTCTCACAGAATACCCGCAAGAAGAACATAAGTAGCACGCATCCAGCAAGTAAGACACATGCACAACTCGCCCAAATCCTTGCCCGTTACAGTTACCAAAATGTGCCGTAACATAGTTACGGCACATTTTGGCAACTTGAACACTTTGGTAAGTTATCAAAATGTGCCGATTTACCAAAATGCGCCATAACACACCTCTTGTTCTGCGTGTGCGTCTTCACTATGTATACAAGTCTGTGGGAGGTGGATAGCACTCACCGGCAATGACAAAGTAAATGGCAGTGAATGGAGTGGAAACGGATATCGCGATAATGCCATGTGTATTCCACAATAGGATAACGAAAAAGTTTAATAAAAAATAAAGAAGACAAAAAATAAATTAAATTCTGCAATTGTTACGTCATTCTCTTACATACTGATTTAATCATATGAAAGTGAAACATCTGAATCAGCAAAAGGGAGTTATAGAAAACCCTTCCTCCCAGCTGCGCACGGCCATGATCGAGTTTGGTTCATACTGGTTCTCAACCTATCTCGTTCTGCCATTCACTCGGAGTCAAGATTCTAAACCGGCACCTACACCTAAACCTACGACGTGGGATTGTGGGGTTCGGGGTTCAACCTATCAAGATCATTTATACAGTGTATAACTTACATGGATTTGGATTTTGTACAAATTTGAAATGTGAAAAAATACATAAAAACAAACACAAAGGAAAACACTGCTTTGTTGCAATTGGAGATTTGGAAAGAAGTTTTCACCTTCATTATTTTTCGTTTTGTTGTTGTTGCTTAATGGGCGTCAGGGGGGGGGGGGGGGGTGCGAACGCATCGCCTTCAGACCATAAAGATGTTTTACTTATCATGTATGCACGCGCAATTTAAATCATACATGGTATTGTTATCGGGGGCCCCCATCCAGACCCTCCTCCGCTCGAGCATGCGGGCTCGGTCACTTCGCTCCCTCGTATTTTTTTGTTTTGTTTTTGTTTTGCTTGTTATCTGATGAAACCCGGAAATGGAACCAGAAATATACCCTACCCCCTTGAAAAAGGCTACTGGCGCCCCTGGTCTCTGCTGTCAAGCGGGGATGTGTGTGTGTGTTCCACTTACGGACCTGGATGTCTTTTATAGTTATATTTAACCCTATAGCAACTGAAGATTCCTTACATAATGAACTATGGTTCCCTATCATAGAAGGTACAGCAATATTACTCTCATTTCATCAACTTTCTAAATTATATAAAATAGCTCACTGCATGTTTACTTTTCTCTAATTATAGGTTATGTTTTGACCAAGAATGGTGTGTCACAGAAGTAATTCTGACATACTTTTGTTGACTTTTGACCTCTTTCAAATTAGATATTCTGTATGTTTGTATATATATATATATATATATATATATATATATATATATATATGAAAATAATACAAGTGGTAAAGTATCATATTTTTAAGAAAAGCATACGGGTGGTTTCGGGCAGTTCAGTTACCTATGGGTTTAGCTAACAGTTTAATTTGGAAGTGAGTACTACCTTTGAATTTACAGAGACTAAACAACAACAACAACAACAACAACAACAACAACAACAACAACAACAACAACAACAACAACAACAATCCTTTTTTTTTGGGGGGGGGGGGAGGGTCCTGCCCCTTTTGACACCCTCTCGTCAGACACTATATATCATATAAAATTTTATGCTTTTTGCTGTATATCATCAAAATAATTAAAATTTTTAGTGAGCCAAACCACAATTTATTAAACAAAAAAAAAAAATGTAGTTACATCATCCATATGACGGGAAAGTGGGAGGTTGCTATAATGTCTGCCATCTTTAAATTTGATCTTATTTGTGTTTTTCTTACGAAACATAGGGGGGAGGGCTCCGACTCTACTATTATTTAATAGTCCCCCCAAGGACGTCGCGTGCCAAATTCAATGCTTAATTCATCCGCTGTGTAGCGATTATTAAGTCATCTGACTGTTACTCGTAACTAATATCCTCGTTGTGAAGATACGCCAGTTGGTGCGGGGTCGCTCCAAATCGCCCATTTTATTATATCCAGGAATATTTCTGCTGTAAACAGTTATTTTGGGGAAAAAAAAACGAAAAAGGGCAAGGTATTGATTCTTCGATCCGCTTTATCTAAAATATTCTGTTACTTGTATGACCTTTATGACGGGAACCTGTTCGAAAAACTGCCAGGAAACATTAATATCGTGTTTCACAAAAAAGGGTAAGTTGATTGTCCTCTTAAGTCAAATTAACTGTGCTCGTAAGAAAGATTCAGGATCATAACACAAGTAGATGTTTCTAAACAAAATTCTCAAAACTACAAAGTTGTAGAAATCATCACCCTTGTTACCATCAGAGTGATGTTTGTTGTTTGTCAGTGAGCGTGAATTTTACGGACGATTTCCAAAGTCACTATTAGTAAACGTGAAGATTATACGTGAAGTAACATCTCACTAGCAAGTCAGAGCTCAGTTTTCTTTCTGCCTATTCTTCTGCGTGTCACTTTCTGTATGTCATCAACACCACAGTGTCTAGAAGGGGTCATCCCACAAGACCGACACCCACGAGTCATACAGTCCACGAGTTCGACATTGAAAAAAAAAAAAGGTCCATGAGTTATGCAGCCCATGAGTTCGAAACTCATAATGCAGCCTACGAGAGATTGATCGTTACAACACGGGGCTCAATGTGTCGGTCTCGTGGACCTCGTTTGCTCAGTGTCGAATTCTTGGGCTAAATGACTCATGGGTTGTTACTCGTGGGCTGTATGACCCACTGGCTGCATGACTGATCATGGGTTGTGTGATTCGCGAGTGTTGAATTCGTGACGTTCACCTGTCTAGAATGCACATTGGCTCAAACCACGGGATGACTTAGAATGCATCTGTTGTTGTTGTTGTTTTCTTTCCTGATCAACGTTGTTTGCTCGGATTGTACACTGATGATAGATAATGACATTAGATACTATTAATTTCATCTTATACTCTGAAACGTTAATAGATGCGAATGCGAAAAAGAGGGAGTGAAAAATTAGCGCTTAAAGGACAAGTTCACCTTCATAAACATAAGGATTGAGAGAATGCAGCAATATTTATAGAACACATCAGTGAAAGTTTGAGGAAAACTGGACAATTGATGCAAAAGGTGTGAATTTTTAAAATTTTTGTGTTGGAACCGCTGGATGAGGAGACTACTAAGGCTCGTGATGTCATATGAGTACAACAGTATAAAGAAAATTTAAAGAAAATTCAACATATTTTCACTTTTTTCGCATAATAAAGGAGCACTTGACTTGCCTCTCTCTAAAGGCAATGGGAATGATATTACCCATAACATTATGTCAGTAACGAGTCAAGGGAATGTGTACTTTTTTCAAAAAATGAAATTTTCCGAAATTCTCTTTATATTTTTCTTGTATTGTTGTACGCATAAGATTGTGACATCATACACTGCAGTAGTCTTCTCATCCAGCGGTGACTGCACAAAAACTTCAAAAATTCATAACTTTTGAACGGATTGTCCGATTTTCCTCAAACTTTCAATGATGTGTCCTACTAATATTGCTACACGTCCTGTTCTAAGTTAGTCTAATCAAAAAGAGCAAAACCTTACGAGTGCGACAGTGGGAATTTGATCAAATGGGATGAAAATTATAAGGAAGCTTTCAAAGTCTGAATTTTCGCTAATTTTCGCAAAAAAAAAATCTCGAACAGTTAATGCGAATATACAAATGAATGAGCTGATGATGACGATTCATGACGTCACAATTTTCAGTGATCGTTAAAAAATGACAAAAATTGTATACTTCCGCTATAAAAACATTTTGTTGTTCCTGGCTGAATATGTTAGAAATAATGATCACACAGATATACTGAGATTCGGACACGCATATTTTTTGTTGAAAATGAAAATTAGTAAATGACGTGAAATGAAAATTTGAACATGAAGCAAAATCACGTCTGAACAAAAATGATGGATATTTAAAGATTTTTCATAACTTTAAGATATTTGAAAACTTATCAGACACACTAAGGCTCATTCGTGTTTTCTTTATAACGTGTAAATGGGACTCCCGGCCTACTATGTCGAAGAATCTATTGACAACACATTGCTCCTAATACTGCTGCCTGCATTGTATAATTATTCTCTCGTCAATTGGTTGTTGTTATTTTGTTTTTTCGCGTCAAAAGTAGCGAGCGGCATAAATGTGAAATGAATCACTAATATATAGAAACTAGAAGCTTTAAAGTTGTTTCGGCTGAACACATTTTATTGTCTAACATTAGGCATCTACTGAGATTTACCCCCCCCCCCCCCCAAAAAAAAAAAAAATAGGGTGGGGGTTGAAACGTTTTATAAGGTTTATATATTGCATCCATATTGTGTCATCATTGACAGATGAATCAGTAGATGCAAACTTTATCAAATTTATGTTCTTATTAGTTTAGATAATTTCAATTCTGAACCCCCCCCCCCAAAAAAAAAAAAAAAAAAAAAATTGTACTTTGGCAAAAACTTTCCCGTGAAGGTTACAAATTTTGTGTGAATCAAAGTTTGGCTCCAAGTGTATTTCACGCTGTATAAAGGATGAGCAGATCAAATTTGGCTGGAATACTAGTACCACATGAGTCTGTGTACTAGCATCTTAATTTCACTGCATAATATGAATTTATTAGATCGATGGATATGGCAAGAGTTGTGTGTGTGTGTATGTGTGTGTGTGCTTGTGTGTGTGCGTACATGCGTGCGATTTCTTATCATGAATGGTGACATTACCAGTTCTGCTCCCGATCCCTTTCAACACTTTCGCCATTACACTCATTCATTCCAGACGTGTCGGCGTGTCTGCCAAACACGTGGGGTGGGGAGGGAGAACTGTGTGTCGGCGTACCGGAGACCGAGGATCCAACCGACTACGTCTGCAAATTAATGTCCGCCAGGTGTCGACTGCTCCCTAGGTAAGGCTATAGTATGACGATAATCACCCATAAGCAACACATTTACTCAATGCTTCCTTCTTTGGCCCACAGGCAAAATACCCAAAACGGAAGTTACATGTTTGGAACTGAATGGGAACTTTTTTTATTCAGAAATATCTTGAAATATTGTTGACAATTGTCTTTACTTTCCATTTTTTTTTTTTTGTAGCAGAAACGACATCATATAAAAGGGTAGGCCTACATCATTTTCTCTCAAGTGCAAATGTTGCTATGTGGATAATCTGGAAGCAAGTGTCTTGTCCACACACATACACACACACATATACATAAATATATATATATATATATATATATATATATATATATATATATGTATAAATATATATAAAAATGTATATATATATATATATATATGTATAAATATATATAAAAATGTATATATATATATATATATATATATATATATGCATACATACATATTATTTATTTGAGTAATTCGTAGTCGGGACTTGTCAAATATCAATAGCAGGAGAACAGACAATTCATCTGGAAACTTATAATGTCATACACAATGCCGTATTTTCTGGGCGGCCATGTATTCAAGCAACGGCTTTTAGTGCCATGGCAGTCCTACTTCTGCACAATTTCTTATTTAATAATTTGCTAATTTGGTAATACAATAAAATTTGTTAAAGTAGTTAATGCACACATTCATATTCTTTCTTGCAATCCTACACATTTTAGTTCGTATAAGTTTCTTGTGAATTTACTGGAAAGAGGTTTGGAGGTTTTTAGTTTTGGATGCAGAATCAAATACGTTGTTCATTGTTCGGTGTGTTGTTCGTTCATTTTGATTGTTGATATGGGTGCTTTAAAAAGAGTTGTAGTGGAGGCACTATCATGACTATAGCAATGATTAAATGCGTATGCGGTAAGATATTAAACCTCACGATATAAATCTGCGTGTCTGTGTGTGTGTGTGTGTGGGGGGGGGGGGGGTTGGGAATAGACTAGTAGGCCTAATCACTCATGTGATAGACATTATGTTGAAAAAAAAAAAAGAAACAGTTCAGGTGCCGAATGTAAGCAGATTTATTGCAAGATAAAAAACAGGAAATATGTCACACTTATATATATATATATATATATATATATATATATATATATATAAGATGACGAAGAAGAATGGTAATGCATTCTGACAGTCCAACAGCGCTATTTATTCAGACCAAATTTTCGACGAATACATTCGTCTTGTCGACCCTGAGGATCGATTTTGGGATGTAAATGCGAGCGATCGTCGAAGCGATGCAGGCTTTTTTTAAATTTTTTGTAATATATATTGAAACAAAGAAAGGGAAAACTGACCAGAAACAAATGATAAAAAGTGAAAATTTTGAGCAAAGAAAATGGGTTTACATCAGGATTCGAACCCGAGACCTCCTGACATGCCTGATTACTAGACCGGTGCTCTACCGACTGAGCTATAGAAAGCCCTAGTTCGGTGTTCGTCCCATAACCCTTCTATTCTATAATATGTACTGTATATATACATATATGTATATATATATATATATATATATCTTTTGTGTGCATTTAATTCTTCAGTAGACATAAGATTTCGTTACCAGACCTAAAGAAAGAATCCACGCATCCGAAAAAAAAAAAAGGTTTCGGTAATTACCGGCGCTGCTGGTCCACAATCCTGAGGGCAAAATGCGCTGTCAATGAGTTTTCATGGTTGCCAATCCAAATCCGTTAAAGTATTATAACGATGTTCTCAGAAACAGAAGTTTTATTTCGCTATCCCGAAATTTCGTTGTTAGCGAAGAAAATATACAGTATATGATGAAAGCACGCAAACCATGTATGCACATATTGAATGTTGATTATGGAATAAGCCTACTCATCATAAGCTGGCAAGCTGTGTCAAATGTGATGGTATCTCATTATTTTTTTTTTGTAATTTTTAATCTAAGAGAGAGCATGTTTTTTGTACATTCAGGCTTAGCTTGAAAACACTTGTTTACAAATTAATAGCTCAAGGATTTGGAATTGTATATACACGCATTGAAAGAGGAGAATGAGTACATACTAACAAATCCTTTTATTGGCACCAACAACATCACCATAGCAACAACCATCATTCCTGTTCAGTTTCTAGCAGGGCAATTACCCCCCGGCCAATTTCTGGTTGGTGTTAAGGTTAGAGTAAAGATTAGGGTTAGGGTTAGGTTTAGGGTTAGGAGTTTAGTTTAGCGTTAGGGTTAGGTTCAGGATTAGGATTAGGATTAGGGCCAGGGGAAGGGTGCGGGGTAATTGCCCAGGGGGTAATTGCCCTAGACCCGCATAATCACCAGCCACTCTCAAAGGAATTATGTCTTTGTGATGGTAATTACTTTTCGCTATCCCTTCATATAAAAGGTAGGTGATACAGACACGAAGATGCACGAACAGAAATTGAGCAAAAAATGCGGATATAAAGATGAAAATTACTCGACTGGGCATACCCGGGCACTGATCTGACATATCTATCAATAAAGAATTATACTTGCAGATTATTCCATATTAGTTTCACTTGTGGAAATTAAGCGGAAAAGTGATAAAACCAGCTTTCCAGGATGGTACAGTTTTAAACATTTTCACATGATACAGCTCTGATTTACACTTTTGCGCAAATTTCTGGACGGAATTGACTTTTGTTTTACATGCTTTATCATTAAGTGAAATTTCATTTCATTTAATAAATAAATAAGCAAAATATGGCCAACATTATGATAACGTTCAAAATGAATCTTCAGATTGCTCAGCAAGACGGCGGCGTCGAACAGCGATCATCAAAGCGTATCCGGGCAATTACCCCCAGAGGGCAATTACCCCCCGGCCAATTTCTGGTTGGTGGTAAGGTTAGAGTAAAGATTAGGGTTAGGGTTAGGTTTAGGGTTAGGAGTTTAGTTTAGCGTTAGGGTTAGGTTCAGGATCAGGATTAGGATTAGGGCCAGGGGAAGGGTGCGGGGTAATTGCCCAGGGGGTAATTGCCCTAGACCCCATCAAAGGCACAAGTGCACCTGTGGAATTCTTTTGTACATCAATAGAAATCTGACAACTGTTTGAATAATTACAGCCAGTTGGAACTCCTACACATGTATAAAACCTCCTTGGTCAGATTGATGACATATGAGCAGCAGAATATCGAACGCATATATTCTTTCACTCAAGCAAAATGTCACGAGGAGGAATCCGGAAAAATGACATTGTGAATAAGTTGCGGAACTTTATTCTCTGGCGATTTACATGAAATGTTGAATACATTTGTTGTTGTTTTTTTCTCTCTCTTCTAACAGTTCGACTTTTTATATTCTGCAATATAGTGTAATCTAGGTGTAGGAGTACATACAAGCATGGGAAAAGACAGAAATACGTGAGCTATTGTAAATGTTACGTATCGTAAGATCAGCCCTCCCATAACAAAATATAGACAAGAGGAAAGTGCTTTTCTCAAAAAAAAAAGAAGAAGAAGTAATAACCACAATCATAATCAAACTCTCTGGTTTGTTTATTAATGAGAATATTTAGATCAGGATGACTATTTTAGGTAATTAAACTTCAAAGCAGGTATTTTAACATCTACCTATTTTTCAGGGTCTTAATAAACGCATTTAGCAAAATCTACGTAGTCGTTGCCAAATATATTACGTAATCCCAATCTGAAGAACTCGTTGCGCCGCTTATATTCTATATACAGTATGAATGCGCAAACAATGAGAGTCACTGATTTAATATCTCATATCGTATTTCCAATCTAGCAAAATCCACTACAATGCATGAAATGACCTTCTGGCTATACTTGTGAAAATGTGGCAAAGATGATTGATAGCGTACAAAAATTTTCGTTCACTATTATAACTATGAAAGCCCAGCGTCTAAAGTGAAATATGCGCGTAAGTTAGTATGTCAATCTTGTGTCTTAAACTTGTCAGGGATGAAAGTCAAAAGGACAAGATGAAATACAAGCAAAATAAATGCGATGTGACATGCTGTGCCGCTATTCCTCTGCGCTGACTTGGGGTGAGCCTTATACAAGATTTGTGTGCATACACAGTAATTATTGAGTATTTGGGATTTTTTTTTTGTCAATCTATCCTATACTGACGTTCTTTTCCCTAAACAACAACAACAACAGCAACACATTTATTCATGTGAGCGACAGTTTGCCCGTATTTGTAATTTGTTATCATGCTTTATGATATGATATACTACGTGTAAAAAAAAAAAAAAAAAAAAAAATTGCTATCTTTCTTTCATTTGAAGAGTCATGATACATTGGCTGTTTTTATATGCAAAGTAACAGTACAGACACCAAGTTCCAATGATAAAATAGCTGAAAAAACCCCAAATCTTACCCGTTACTTAGGATTAATTAAAAAGTGAATTGATAATCTTAATATACATGGATGAATATTGATAAAATAAAGCAGAGAATGAAAAACGTTAAAGGGAAGGTAAACCCAAAGAGCAATGTGGATTGAGTGAAAGCAGCAACATTAGTAGAACACATCAGTGAAAGTTTGAGAAAAATCGGACAATCGATGCAAAAGTTATGAATTTTTAAAACTTTTGTGTTGGAACCGCTGGATGAGGAGACTACTAAGGCTCGTGATGTCATACGAGTACAACAGTATAAAGAAAATGTAAAGAAAATTCAACATATTTTCACTTTTTTCGTACAATAAAAGAGCACTTGACTTGCCTCTTTCTAAAGGCAATGGGAATAATATTACCCATAACATATGTCAGTAATGAGTCAAGGGAATGTGTACTTTTTTCAAAAGATGAAATTTTGTGAAATTCTCTTTATATTTTCCTTATATTGTTGTACGCATGTGACATCATACACTGCTGTAGTCTTCTCATTCAGCGGTGACTGCACAAAAACTTCAAAAATTCATAACTTTTCGATTGTCCGATTTTCTTCAAACTTTCACTGATGTGTTCTACTAATGTTGCTGCTTTCACTCAATCCACATTGTTCTTGGGGTTTATCTTCCCTTTAAGCAATGTTTAGTGCATGCCCCATATAAGAACACATGTCATAATTACAAAAACCTAAAAAAAAAAATAAAAAAAAATAGAGAGAATCAAACGTAGCCTTAAACATTTGGAAGGCATGTTGGAAAAGAATATGAGAGGACTTTTGTTTCCCTTTATTCGATTTCCGAAGTGGCTGATGGACATCCGTACGCAGGTGACCGATCATTCATACAAAACGGCTGGACGCTTTTCGTAATCAACATCTCCATTTCTCTTCGAGGAGTATTGTCCCGCAGCTAACATGGGTAAAATGAAGGAAAAAAAGAAAATTAAGGAAAGAAAAGTCTCGGGTTATAGAAAACTCTCAAAAGTTGTTGACATTTTACAGTATACTATCAATAAAGTAAATAAGTAAGCCTAAAGATAGTTTCCAAATAAAAACAAAGAAGAGAGTGATGTCTGGCCATGTAGTTCACCTGCTCAAATAGAGAAAGAAAGAAAAAACAGCGACAATAAAAAACAAGAACAAGAACAACAACAATAACAACTTACAAACATGAAAAAGAAGGGAAATGAGGGCGAATCAAAGGTAGGCAAACGTCAGTTCCCCCGACCGATATGGATGAAATATAGAAAGTCTTTAAATGAGGGAAAAGGGGGATATGTTATATCTTAGCCAGTTAGCAATTATATTCAAATTATATTTTAAAAAATGTGACAAAAATGAAAATGTTTGTGGTTCCTTAAAACAACAGCTTTCTGGTGGTTCGAGTAGTGATCTCTGACACCAAAAAAAGAAGAAGAATATTTATCAAAAATATTTGCAATAATACTCCCAGTATAAGGACATCTGATTTCTATATCCATTAGGTTCACAAGTCTTAATCGTTATTTATCAAAGCAAGGAAGCAAAAAGTGAGAACCGATATGGTCAAAGCATAGATTCCCGTTTAATATGCATAAAAGGTTGGGAAATAACACGATTAAAAAGATGGAAATTGAGGGAATATTAGAGCATTCCCATTTGAGCAATTAAGCACAAGATACAATTTGAATAAAAAACACAAACTTACAGGCATGGTAACAAAGAGGAAAAAACATACACAAAATTATACAAAATAAATCAAAAGTGCATACACGACAAACGGTTGTACACAAGCCATTGAAACAAACAATCAAACAAGAGTAAATAAAATCAAGACCGGGAAAGATAAAAAAAAGGAAAAGAATGCACACACACACACACACAAACAAACAAGCACACCCATGCCTGTGAATATCTAAAGTCAATCAATCAATCAAGCTATTAAAGCATTTTTCAATGCCGTTTAAATGAGTTATTAGCGTTTCGAATGAAATCAGGTAAAATGTTCCAAATTTTAGATCCAAGATAATAAAAGGATTTTTTTAAAAATAATATTCAGTTCTGGGGAGATTTATATTAAGAGGATAGTTAGTTGCATACATCCGATACATTATCTAGTTTAAAAAAAAAGAAGAAATTTCGCTTTATTATTAAAGGTTGTAAGTACGTTGGGGTCAGTCCATTAAAAATTTTGTATACAAAAAGACAATATTGGTACTGGATTCTGGATTGGGTCACTGATTGCCAGTCTAGTCTCTAAAGCATTATCTTGTGTGAGGTCCCCCCCCCCCAAAAAAAAAAAAAAAAAAAAATTGCATTGAGTATTAATTGAGCGAATCTGTTCTGGAGCTTCTGTAACCTTGTTTTGTAACAACTGGCTGCATTTCCCCACACAGCATTACAGTTGTCGAGGTGGGGTAAAATCATACCATAGTATAATAACCCTTTGTCCCTGAAAGGTAACAGATCATCCTAGAAATTTTCTACACGGTGTGGGCAATGTGCTTGGCCCATTTCAAGTGGCCGTCTATTATCACACCAAGGTACTTAAAATCGTTCACTTGCTCAATGGGTTCGTTTCCGTGCTGCACTGCAAGTGACATGTCCTTTGTTTTCCTTTCAAACCTATTAACATGATTTTTGTTTTCTTTGTATTCAGCGAAAGGGCATTTTTGTTCAACCACTCGCAGAGTTTTCTCATTTCTATTTGCAGCAGCTCTGAGATAACATTGCCATTCTTCGAGCGGACAAACACGGCTCTGTCGTCCGCAACAGACAAACTTTGGTATACATGTCACTGATGAAAACGGAAAACAACAACGGTCCCAGAAGTGACCCCTGTGGTACACTTGTTTGAACAGACTTAAAATCCGACATGATACACCTGATTCTCTCTCGGTAAAATAAATTATGAACCATGAGAGCGCTCTCTCACAGAAACCATACTTTGACAGTTTATCAAGCAAATACCCCTTACTGAGTCAAAGCTGCGTTTAAAGTCAAGGAACATTGCACCGGTCAGGTAGCCGTCATCAATATTTCTTAGGAAAACAAATATTCAGATCAATTAATGCAGTGTGTGTGGAATATATTGGTCGAAAGCCAGACTGCCAGTCGCTTAATAGATTATTGTTTTCAACTTAGGCGTACAACCTACTATGAACAATTTTTTTTTTTCAAGTATACTTTCATTACATCTGAGAGTGCAGAAATTACTGTAATTACTAACATTCGTTTTGCTCCCACTTTAATAAATTGGTGTCACCCTGCACCTCTTCCACTCCTTTGGTATTGTATTTGGCCTGTTCTAAGTGAAATGTTGAAGATATACGTAAGGGGCTTACTTATGAATGATACATC
Source organism: Diadema setosum (assembly GCF_964275005.1). Lineage (NCBI taxonomy): Eukaryota > Metazoa > Echinodermata > Echinoidea > Diadematoida > Diadematidae > Diadema > Diadema setosum. The sequence continues at coordinate 24,203,119 of NC_092699.1, read as the reverse complement.
CTCTTTAAGAGCAGACTCTATATACGAGAACAGACCCTGTGCTTTAAAGATTTGAATGAGTCATTTGAACAAATATGGGCGTACGGAGAGCATTTTTTTTTTTAACGTAATCGGTTTATTATAACACTGAGTATATGGTACAACCATATGTGACCCTGCATCACAAAACCACCAAAAAGTCGTCACGGATGAATTTTTAGTTGAGGGCAGATTCTATATAAGAGAACAGACCCTATGCATTAAAATGATGTGTAACTCAATACATAATGGAGTTTCCTACCTATAATACAGAAAAAGTTTAACACACTCTCGTGGAGTGTTTACTGAGAAAAGGGGCTTTGAAGTTGAAGGTCTATTCAAGCGCTTAATCCCCCTCAAGCCGTGCTCTGTGCAACAAATTTGACAAAAAACAGGATGTAAATATCCTCAGTAACCACAATGAAGGAATTATCAGATTAGAATGAAATTTTACACACTGTATAAGTACATTCTTTATAACTTTATGACTAATTCTCACTCTCAGAGCAGTAGCATTTTATTTTCAAAAATTATCAGAGTTGAAAGTAAAGGTGACTACAGGTTTGTCTTTAGGGTTTCTTCTAACCTTTTATGGTCCATAACCTTCAACATAGCCACCGTTTTTGATAACTTCGTCACTCCCACAAAGGCTAGCCCATTATCCATCTTATCTCTTCATATTTGAGACATGGTTTGTCGCTGCAAGCTATGTGGTGAATATGGACAGAGAAAAATGGACTTTGTGGGTTGGCCTTAGTGGGAATGACCACGTTATCGGACAGGTGGCCGTGCTAAAGGTTATGGACCATAAAATGTTGGGAGAAGCCTTAAACCAAAACCCTAAACACAAACCAGCATTCGCACAGCTTGGCCTTTTTATTTGATCACTTTCATTGACAGATCCCATCCAATTCAGTGAGACATTCATTGTTCCATCATGTGGCACTCAAACTTGGAAAAAGTGCAATTTGTCATTATTGTCTCTAAAGTTCATGTGCTCAGTCATGCATGATATTTGTCAACATAATTATGTATCAATGGAAAGAGTTCTTCTTTCCTCACAGCAAACATTGTGCTCTCCATAGCTGACAAGTATGAAATGGTAGCCATCCAAAGTTGGATTACCTTTTTTTTTTTCTTTTGATACGCACTGTATAAGAAGAACACGGGAGGAGAAACGCATTATTTACATCAATACTCTTAGTAACATGATCAACATGAAAATACACAGCATATAAACTAATGTTTATTTATCATAATCATTATACATGAAGTATTATTCTTGAATATGTGATCCTGCATCATAAAACCAACAAAAAAATCGTCCACCATTAATCTTTAGTCAAGGGTAGACTTTGAAAGGGCAGACTCTAGGCTTAAAACTATGTATTATTCAAGAAAAAAAAAATGACCTATCTAGATTATTGAATTATTGATTATTGATTATTTCTAACCTATCTAGATCATTGAATGAAAATACACACTCTGGAAAAGTGTGTAATGAGAAATGAGATTTGAAGTTTAGGGTCTATTCTAGTACTTAATCTCACCAGCTGTGCTCTGTGCAATGAATGGGACAAAGAAAAAGATGTGAACTCCACAGCAACCACAATAAAGGATTATCAGAATAAACTCAAATTTAGCACACTCTATAACTAGCACATTCTATTCATGTTTACTACTTACTTTCAGAACAGTAGCAGTATCCCTCCAAAGTTTATTAGAGTTGACGGTTAAGAGTGTGTGAAAGGATTTTTGAAAATTAAAAATGTTCTATATGTCATACCTAATTACACTAACAAAAGCAATAAATGTTAAAAAAAGATATAAATAAAACACGATTTTCCACTTGTTTTATAATTCAAAACTTTAAAAACTACAAAGAAGAAATGCTCTACCACAATATATATATATATATATATATATATATATGATGAAACAGTATTTGTATGGCGCCATTTATCTGTTATAAACATTCAAAGGCGCCCAGCTCCCAAAAAGTGTCACACAACCAAATTTTCCAGCAAGAATGTGAAAAAATGTGACACTTTGAAGGAGCAAAAAATCGGGTCGCCTCATATGGCGCACACAATACATAATATATATATATATATATATATATATATATATATATATATAAACTCAAGATTGACTTGGTTGACCTATTTCAACTATTTTGAGCCCTCATGTGAAATCGGGTTGGGCGACTTCTTGTTGGTTTTGTGATGCACGTCCACAGATACAATCATGAATATTAACAAATGTTTTATTTTAATTATCATTTCTGAGGTTTGGTTACTTTAAAGTAAAAACATGGGAGAAATATTACCTGGCCAAGAATGAAGAGAGGTAGAAAGAGGGAGAAATGAAAAAAAAAAAGGCTTAAAAATGAATGGAATGGAGATAGCCGGTATCCGCTTTGGAAGTTTGATTGAAAATAATGGAAAAGTGATATACCATTTTTTGCGAGTTTAGGGAGAAACCATCTGGCCGAGTACGGTCCTTCAGCTAAAATGATGACATAAAAAAATGATAAATGAGAGAGATTAAAACATATACTCGTATGAACATGAGCAACGTATTATAAAAAAGAAAAAGCAGAAACAAATGTTTATATACCATTATCAGTTTACTATCATTCTTTAACATCCCAATCATTGGCTATGTAGCGTTCGTTTTGATTATTATTTTCAGAGGTTGAGTCAATTCATAGCAAGAGCAATGGGGGAAAAAAAAAAAAAAAACCTTTCATGACATAGAATTTACTTCCCAGGTGTAATGGATAAAGAAATGGGTTAAAAAAAATGAAAATAATTGGGGAATAAGGAATTCAAATATTCTCAATTTGTGGAATGCACAAGTCCATCGATTGCTTTTAGAGACCATTTTCTGTGTTTTCTATTGATCTCCCCCAGAGGGGATCACATTTTGCAAGCTTTGTGTTTTCATTGGGTTCCTTTTCCGAGTCATAAGTATTGTTTACTTTGCTCTGATCACTTCAGTTTTCATGACAAAGTGTAATTATCATAAAGTTCCAGAATTATTGTATGCTTTTCATTTCACATTCACTTTCTTTATTTGAAGTTGAAGGTCTATTCAAGCACTTAATCCTCCTCAAGCCGTGCAATCTGTGCAACAAATTTGACAAAAAACAGGATGTAAATATCCTCAGTAACCACAATGAAGGAATTATCAGATTAGAATGAAATTTTACACACTGTATAAGTACATTCTATATAAATATGACTAATTCTCACTCTCAGAGCAGTAGCATTTTATTTTCAAAAATTATCAGAGTTGAAAGTAAAGGTGACTACAGGTTTGTCTTTAGGGTTTCTTCTAACCTTTTATGGTCCATAACCTTCAACATAGCCACCGTTGTTGATAACTTGGTCACTCCCACAAAGGCTAGCCCATTATCCATTTTATCTCTTCATATTTAAGACATGGTTTGTCGCTGCAAGCTATGTGTTGAATATGGACAGAGAAAAATGGACTTTGTGGGTTGGCCGTAGTGGGAATGATCACGTTATCGGACAGGTGGCCATGCTAAAGGTTATGGACCATAAAATGTTGGGAGAATACCAAAACCCTAAACACAAACCAGCATTCGCACAGCTTGGCCTTTTCATTTGATCACTTTCATTGACAGATCCCATCCAATTCAGTGAGACATTCATTGTTCCATCATGTGGCACTCAAACTTGGAAAAAGTGCAATTTGTCATTATTGTCTTTAAAGTTCATGTGCTCAGTCATGCATGATATTTGTCAACATAATTATGTAACAATGGAAAGAGTTCTTCTTTCCTCACAGCAAACATTGTGCTCTCCATAGCTGACAAGTATGAAATGGTAGCCCTCCAAAGTTGGATTACCTTTTTTTTTTTTTTTTTTTTTGATACGCACTGTATAAGAAGAACACGGGAGGAGAAACGCATTATTTACATCAATACTCTTAGTAACATGATCAACATGAAAATACACAGCATATAAACTAATGTTTATTTATCATAATCATTATACATGAAGTATTATTCTTGAATATGTGATCCTGCATCATAAAACCAACAAAAAATCGTCCACCATTAATCTTTAGTCAAGGGTAGACTTTGAAAGGGCAGACTCTAGGCTTAAAACTATGTATTATTCAAGAAAAAAGAAAATGACCTATTTAGATTATTGAATTATTAATTATTGATTATTTCTAACCTATCTAGATCATTGAATGAAAATACACACTCTGGAAAAGTGTGTAATGAGAAATGAGATTTGAAGTTTAGGGTCTATTCTAGTACTTAATCTCACCAGCTGTGCTCTGTGCAATGAATGGGACAAAGAAAAAGATGTGAACTCCACAGCAACCACAATAAAGGATTATCAGAATAAACTCAAATTTAGCACACTCTATAACTAGCACATTCTATTCATGGTTACTACTTACTTTCAGAACAGTAGCAGTATCCCTCCAAAGTTTATTAGAGTTGACGGTTAAGAGTGTGTGAAAGGATTTTTGAAAATTAAAAATGTTCTATATGTCATACCTAATTACACTAACAAAAGCAATAAATGTTAAAAAAAGATATAAATAAAACACGATTTTCCACTTGTTTTATAATTCAAAACTTTAAAAACTACAAAGAAGAAATGCTCTACCACAATATATATATATATATATATATATATGATGAAACAGTATTTGTATGGCGCCATTTTTCTGTTATAAACATTCAAAGGCGCCCAGCTCCCAAAAAGTGTCACACAACCAAATTTTCCAGCAAGAATGTGAAAAAATGTGACACTTTGAAGGAGCAAAAAATCGGGTCGCCTCATATGGCGCGCACACAATACATAATATATATATATATATATATATATATATATATATATATATATGTAAACTCAAGATTGACTTGGTTGACCTATTTCAACTATTTTGAGCCCTCATGTGAAATCGGGTTGGGCGACTTCTTGTTGGTTTTGTGATGCACGTCCACAGATACAATCATGAATATTAACAAATGTTTTATTTTAATTATCATTTCTGAGGTTTGGTTACTTTAAAGTAAAAACATGGGAGAAATATTACCTGGCCAAGAATGAAGAGAGGTAGAAAGAGGGAGAAATGAAAAAAAGGCTTAAAATGAATGGAATGGAGATAGCCGGTATCCGCTTTGGAAGTTTGATTGAAAATAATGGAAAAGTGATATACCATTTTTTGCGAGTTTAGGGAGAAACCATCTGGCCGAGTACGGTCCTTCAGCTAAAATGATGACATAAAAAAATGATAAATGAGAGAGATTAAAACATATACTCGTATGAACATGAGCAACGTATTATAAAAAAGAAAAAGCAGAAACAAATGTTTATATACCATTATCAGTTTACTATCATTCTTTAACATCCCAATCATTGGCTATGTAGCGTTCGTTTTGATTATTATTTTCAGAGGTTGAGTCAATTTATAGCAAGAGCAATGGGGGAAAAAAAAAAAACCTTTCATGACATAGAATTTACTTCCCAGGTGTAATGGATAAAGAAATGGGTTAAAAAAATGAAAATAATTGGGGAATAAGGAATTCAAATATTCTCAATTTGTGGAATGCACAAGTCCATCGATTGCTTTTAAAGACCATTTTCTGTGTTTTCTATTGATCTCCCCCAGAGGGGATCACATTTTGCAAGCGTTGTGTTTTCATTGGGTTCCTTTTCCGAGTCATAAGTATTGTTTACTTTGCTCTGATCACTTCAGTTTTCATGACAAAGTGTAATTATCATAAAGTTCCAGAATTATTGTATGCTTTTCATTTCACATTCACTTTCTTTATTTGAAGTTGAAGGTCTATTCAAGCGCTTAATCCTCCTCAAGCCGTGCAATCTGTGCAACAAATTTGACAAAAAACAGGATGTAAATATCCTCAGTAACCACAATGAAGGAATTATTAGATTAGAATGAAATTTTACACACTGTGTAAGTACATTCTATATAACTATGACTAATTCTCACTCTCAGAGCAGTAGCATTTTATTTTCAAAAATTATCAGAGTTGAAAGTAAAGGTGACTACAGGTTTGTCTTTAGGGTTTCTTCTAACTTTTTATTGTCCATAACCTTCAACATAGCCACCGTTGTTGATAACGTGGTCACTCCCACAAAGGCTAGCCCATTATCCATTTTATCTCTTCATATTTAAGACATGGTTTGTCGCTGCAAGCTATGTGTTGAATATGGACAGAGAAAAATGGACTTTGTGGGTTGGCCGTAGTGGGAATGACCACGTTATAGGACAGGTGGCCATGCTAAAGGTTATGGACCATAAAATGTTGGGAGAATACCAAAACCCTAAACACAAACCAGCATTCGCACAGCTTGGCCTTTTCATTTGATCACTTTCATTGACAGATCCCATCCAATTCAGTGAGACATTCATTGTTCCATCATGTGGCACTCAAACTTGGAAAAAGTGCAATTTGTCATTATTGTCTTTAAAGTTCATGTGCTCAGTCATGCATGATATTTGTCAACATAATTATGTAACAATGGAAAGAGTTCTTCTTTCCTCACAGCAAACATTGTGCTCTCCATAGCTGACAAGTATGAAATGGTAGCCCTCCAAAGTTGGATTACCTTTTTTTTTTTTTTTTTTGATACGCACTGTATAAGAAGAACACGGGAGGAGAAACGCATTATTTACATCAATACTCTTAGTAACATGATCAACATGAAAATACACAGCATATAAACTAATGTTTATTTATCATAATCATTATACATGAAGTATTATTCTTGAATATGTGATCCTGCATCATAAAACCAACAAAAAATCGTCCACCATTAATCTTTAGTCAAGGGTAGACTTTGAAAGGGCAGACTCTAGGCTTAAAACTATGTATTATTCAAGAAAAAAGAAAATGACCTATTTAGATTATTGAATTATTAATTATTGATTATTTCTAACCTATCTAGATCATTGAATGAAAATACACACTCTGGAAAAGTGTGTAATGAGAAATGAGATTTGAAGTTTAGGGTCTATTCTAGTACTTAATCTCACCAGCTGTGCTCTGTGCAATGAATGGGACAAAGAAAAAGATGTGAACTCCACAGCAACCACAATAAAGGATTATCAGAATAAACTCAAATTTAGCACACTCTATAACTAGCACATTCTATTCATGGTTACTACTTACTTTCAGAACAGTAGCAGTATCCCTCCAAAGTTTATTAGAGTTGACGGTTAAGAGTGTGTGAAAGGATTTTTGAAAATTAAAAATGTTCTATATGTCATACCTAATTACACTAACAAAAGCAATAAATGTTAAAAAAAGATATAAATAAAACACGATTTTCCACTTGTTTTATAATTCAAAACTTTAAAAACTACAAAGAAGAAATGCTCTACCACAATATATATATATATATATATATATATGATGAAACAGTATTTGTATGGCGCCATTTATCTGTTATAAACATTCAAAGGCGCCCAGCTCCCAAAAAGTGTCACACAACCAAATTTTCCAGCAAGAATGTGAAAAAATGTGACACTTTGAAGGAGCAAAAAATCGGGTCGCCTCATATGGCGCACACAATACATAATATATATATATATATATATATATATATATATATATATATAAACTCAAGATTGACTTGGTTGACCTATTTCAACTATTTTGAGCCCTCATGTGAAATCGGGTTGGGCGACTTCTTGTTGGTTTTGTGATGCACGTCCACAGATACAATCATGAATATTAACAAATGTTTTATTTTAATTATCATTTCTGAGGTTTGGTTACTTTAAAGTAAAAACATGGGAGAAATATTACCTGGCCAAGAATGAAGAGAGGTAGAAAGAGGGAGAAATGAAAAAAAGGCTTAAAATGAATGGAATGGAGATAGCCGGTATCCGCTTTGGAAGTTTGATTGAAAATAATGGAAAAGTGATATACCATTTTTTGCGAGTTTAGGGAGAAACCATCTGGCCGAGTACGGTCCTTCAGCTAAAATGATGACATAAAAAAATGATAAATGAGAGAGATTAAAACATATACTCGTATGAACATGAGCAACGTATTATAAAAAAGAAAAAGCAGAAACAAATGTTTATATACCATTATCAGTTTACTATCATTCTTTAACATCCCAATCATTGGCTATGTAGCGTTCGTTTTGATTATTATTTTCAGAGGTTGAGTCAATTTATAGCAAGAGCAATGGGGGAAAAAAAAAAAACCTTTCATGACATAGAATTTACTTCCCAGGTGTAATGGATAAAGAAATGGGTTAAAAAAATGAAAATAATTGGGGAATAAGGAATTCAAATATTCTCAATTTGTGGAATGCACAAGTCCATCGATTGCTTTTAAAGACCATTTTCTGTGTTTTCTATTGATCTCCCCCAGAGGGGATCACATTTTGCAAGCGTTGTGTTTTCATTGGGTTCCTTTTCCGAGTCATAAGTATTGTTTACTTTGCTCTGATCACTTCAGTTTTCATGACAAAGTGTAATTATCATAAAGTTCCAGAATTATTGTATGCTTTTCATTTCACATTCACTTTCTTTATTTGAAGTTGAAGGTCTATTCAAGCGCTTAATCCTCCTCAAGCCGTGCAATCTGTGCAACAAATTTGACAAAAAACAGGATGTAAATATCCTCAGTAACCACAATGAAGGAATTATTAGATTAGAATGAAATTTTACACACTGTATAAGTACATTCTATATAACTATGACTAATTCTCACTCTCAGAGCAGTAGCATTTTATTTTCAAAAATTATCAGAGTTGAAAGTAAAGGTGACTACAGGTTTGTCTTTAGGGTTTCTTCTAACTTTTTATTGTCCATAACCTTCAACATAGCCACCGTTGTTGATAACGTGGTCACTCCCACAAAGGCTAGCCCATTATCCATTTTATCTCTTCATATTTAAGACATGGTTTGTCGCTGCAAGCTATGTGTTGAATATGGACAGAGAAAAATGGACTTTGTGGGTTGGCCGTAGTGGGAATGACCACGTTATAGGACAGGTGGCCATGCTAAAGGTTATGGACCATAAAATGTTGGGAGAATACCAAAACCCTAAACACAAACCAGCATTCGCACAGCTTGGCCTTTTCATTTGATCACTTTCATTGACAGATCCCATCCAATTCAGTGAGACATTCATTGTTCCATCATGTGGCACTCAAACTTGGAAAAAGTGCAATTTGTCATTATTGTCTTTAAAGTTCATGTGCTCAGTCATGCATGATATTTGTCAACATAATTATGTAACAATGGAAAGAGTTCTTCTTTCCTCACAGCAAACATTGTGCTCTCCATAGCTGACAAGTATGAAATGGTAGCCCTCCAAAGTTGGATTACCTTTTTTTTTTTTTTTTTTTGATACGCACTGTATAAGAAGAACACGGGAGGAGAAACGCATTATTTACATCAATACTCTTAGTAACATGATCAACATGAAAATACACAGCATATAAACTAATGTTTATTTATCATAATCATTATACATGAAGTATTATTCTTGAATATGTGATCCTGCATCATAAAACCAACAAAAAATCGTCCACCATTAATCTTTAGTCAAGGGTAGACTTTGAAAGGGCAGACTCTAGGCTTAAAACTATGTATTATTCAAGAAAAAAGAAAATGACCTATTTAGATTATTGAATTATTAATTATTGATTATTTCTAACCTATCTAGATCATTGAATGAAAATACACACTCTGGAAAAGTGTGTAATGAGAAATGAGATTTGAAGTTTAGGGTCTATTCTAGTACTTAATCTCACCAGCTGTGCTCTGTGCAATGAATGGGACAAAGAAAAAGATGTGAACTCCACAGCAACCACAATAAAGGATTATCAGAATAAACTCAAATTTAGCACACTCTATAACTAGCACATTCTATTCATGGTTACTACTTACTTTCAGAACAGTAGCAGTATCCCTCCAAAGTTTATTAGAGTTGACGGTTAAGAGTGTGTGAAAGGATTTTTGAAAATTAAAAATGTTCTATATGTCATACCTAATTACACTAACAAAAGCAATAAATGTTAAAAAAAGATATAAATAAAACACGATTTTCCACTTGTTTTATAATTCAAAACTTTAAAAACTACAAAGAAGAAATGCTCTACCACAATATATATATATATATATATATATATGATGAAACAGTATTTGTATGGCGCCATTTATCTGTTATAAACATTCAAAGGCGCCCAGCTCCCAAAAAGTGTCACACAACCAAATTTTCCAGCAAGAATGTGAAAAAATGTGACACTTTGAAGGAGCAAAAAATCGGGTCGCCTCATATGGCGCACACAATACATAATATATATATATATATATATATATATATATATATATATATATAAACTCAAGATTGACTTGGTTGACCTATTTCAACTATTTTGAGCCCTCATGTGAAATCGGGTTGGGCGACTTCTTGTTGGTTTTGTGATGCACGTCCACAGATACAATCATGAATATTAACAAATGTTTTATTTTAATTATCATTTCTGAGGTTTGGTTACTTTAAAGTAAAAACATGGGAGAAATATTACCTGGCCAAGAATGAAGAGAGGTAGAAAGAGGGAGAAATGAAAAAAAAAGGCTTAAAAATGAATGGAATGGAGATAGCCGGTATCCGCTTTGGAAGTTTGATTGAAAATAATGGAAAAGTGATATACCATTTTTTGCGAGTTTAGGGAGAAACCATCTGGCCGAGTACGGTCCTTCAGCTAAAATGATGACATAAAAAAATGATAAATGAGAGAGATTAAAACATATACTCGTATGAACATGAGCAACGTATTATAAAAAAGAAAAAGCAGAAACAAATGTTTATATACCATTATCAGTTTACTATCATTCTTTAACATCCCAATCATTGGCTATGTAGCGTTCGTTTTGATTATTATTTTCAGAGGTTGAGTCAATTTATAGCAAGAGCAATGGGGGGAAAAAAAAAAAAACCTTTCATGACATAGAATTTACTTCCCAGGTGTAATGGATAAAGAAATGGGTTAAAAAAAATGAAAATAATTGGGGAATAAGGAATTCAAATATTCTCAATTTGTGGAATGCACAAGTCCATCGATTGCTTTTAGAGACCATTTTCTGTGTTTTCTATTGATCTCCCCCAGAGGGGATCACATTTTGCAAGCTTTGTGTTTTCATTGGGTTCCTTTTCCGAGTCATAAGTATTGTTTACTTTGCTCTGATCACTTCAGTTTTCATGACAAAGTGTAATTATCATAAAGTTCCAGAATTATTGTATGCTTTTCATTTCACATTCACTTTCTTTATTTGAAGTTGAAGGTCTATTCAAGCGCTTAATCCCCCTCAAGCCGTGCAATCTGTGCAACAAATTTGACAAAAAACAGGATGTAAATATCCTCAGTAACCACAATGAAGGAATTATCAGATTAGAATGAAATTTTACACACTGTATAAGTACATTCTATATAACTATGACTAATTCTCACTCTCAGAGCAGTAGCATTTTATTTTCAAAAATTATCAGAGTTGAAAGTAAAGGTGACTACAGGTTTGTCTTTAGGGTTTCTTCTAACCTTTTATGGTCCATAACCTTCAACATAGCCACCGTTGTTGATAACTTGGTCACCCCCACAAAGGCTAGCCCATTATCCATTTTATCTCTTCATATTTAAGACATGGTTTGTCGCTGCAAGCTATGTGTTGAATATGGACAGAGAAAAATGGACTTTGTGGGTTGGCCGTAGTGGGAATGATCACGTTATCGGACAGGTGGCCATGCTAAAGGTTATGGACCATAAAATGTTGGGAGAATACCAAAACCCTAAACACAAACCAGCATTCGCACAGCTTGGCCTTTTCATTTGATCACTTTCATTGACAGATCCCATCCAATTCAGTGAGACAGTCATTGTTCCATCATGTGGCACTCAAACTTGGAAAAAGTGCAATTTGTCATTATTGTCTTTAAAGTTCATGTGCTCAGTCATGCATGATATTTGTCAACATAATTATGTAACAATGGAAAGAGTTCTTCTTTCCTCACAGCAAACATTGTGCTCTCCATAGCTGACAAGTATGAAATGGTAGCCCTCCAAAGTTGGATTACCTTTTTTTTTTTTTTGATACGCACTGTATAAGAAGAACACGGGAGGAGAAACGCATTATCTACATCAATACTCTTAGTAACATGATCAACATGAAAATACACAGCAGATAAACTAATGTTTATTTACCATAATCATTATACATGTAGTATTATTCTTGAATATGTGACCCTGCATCATAAAACCAACAAAAAATCGTCAACCATTAATCTTTAGTCAAGGGTAGACTTTGACAGGGCAGACTCTAGGTTTAAAACTATGTATTATTCAAGAAAAAAAATGACCTATCTAGATTATTGAATTATTAATTATTGATTATTTCTAACCTATCTAGATCATTGAATTAAAATACACACTCTGGAAAAGTGTGTAATGAGAAATGAGATTTGAAGTTTAGGGTCTATTCTAGTACTTAATCTCACCAGCTGTGCCATGTGCAATGAATGGGACAAAGAAAAAAATGTGAACTCCACAGCAACCACAATAAAGGATTATCAGAATAAACTCAAATTTAGCACACTCTATAACTAGCACATTCTATTCATGGTTACTACTTACTTTCAGAACAGTAGCAGTATCCCTCCAAAGTTCATTAGAGTTGACGGTTAAGAGTGTGTGAAAGGATTTTTGAAAATTAAAAATGTTCTATATGTCATACCTAATCACACTAACAAAAGCAATAAATGTTCAAAAAAGATATAAATAAAACACGATTTTCTACTTGTTTTATAATTCAAAACTTTAACAATTACAAAGAAAAAATGCTCTACCACAATATATATATATAAACTCAAGATTGACTTGGTTGACCTATTTCAACTATTTTGAGCCCTCATGTGAAATCGGGTTGGGCGACTTCTTGTTGGTTTTGTGATGCACGTCCACATATGCAATCATGAATATTAAAAAATGTTTTAGTTTAATTATCATTTCTGAGGTTTGGTTACTTTAAAGTAAAAACATGGGAGAAATATTACCTGGCCAAGAATGAAGAGAGGTAGAAAGAGGGAGAAATGAAAAAAAAAGGCTTAAAAATGAATGGAATGGAGATAGCTGCTAACCGCTTTGGAAGTTTGATTGAAAATAATGGAAAAGTGAGATACCTTTTTTTGCGAGTGTAGGGAGAAACCATCTGGCCGAGTACGGTCCTTCAGCTAAAATGATGACATAAAAAATGATAAATGAGAGAGATTAAAACATATACTCGTATTAACATGAGCAACGTATTATAAAAAAGAAAAAGCAGAAACAAATGTTTATATACCATTATCAGTTTACTATCATTCTTTAACATCCCAATCATTGGCTATGTAGCGTTCGTTTTGATTATTATTTTCAGAGGTTGAGTCCATTTATAGCAAGAGCAATGGGGAAAAAAAAAAAACCTTTCATGACATAGAATTTACTTCCCCAGCTGTAATGGATAAAGAAATGGGTTTAAAAAATGAAAATAATTGGGGAATGCACAAGTCCGTCGATTGCTTTTAAAGACCATTTTTCTGTGTTTTCTATTGATCTCCCCCAGAGGGGATCACATTTTGCAAGCTTTGTGTTTTCATTGGGTTCCTTTTCCGAGTCTTAAGTATTGTTTACTTTGCTCTGATCACTTCAGTTTTCATGGCAAAGTGTAATTATCATAAAGTTCCAGAATTATTGTATGCTTTTCATTTCACATTCACTTTCTTTATTCTCTGTTACCAAAAAAAAAAAGTGATGTGCATATGATTTTGTCGAAAATTGTGACTTTGAATTGAAAAGTATAAACTTAAATAATGGAAAAGTGAAGTTCCTGATTTTCCGAAGACACCGGGATACCCGCTTTGACGAGTCCAGTTCTTCAGCTAACAAGAGGCAAAATAACAATAATCATGATAATAACAACAACAATAACGAAAGAGATGAGAGAAAATACTCGTAGTAAAATAGTTAACATGATAAGAAACAAACAATCAGATGTCTATCGACCATCATTATACCTTTATGCTTGGATATAGATTCATTGAATATGTAATGTTCATTTGATTGTTACTTTTTTAGGTTTAGTCATAAATATGAAAAAGGGAGAAATTTCACCTTGCCAAGAATTCATTTCCCCTTCTGTTATGGAGGAAGAAAGAGAGAAGAGAGAGAAACAATATATATATATATATATATATATATATATATATATATATCATTGATTGAAAATGAGAAGGAATTACAACATTTAAATATTTCAATATGCACATGTTTGTTGATTGTGTTTGAAGTATAAAAGGAAATAATGGAAAATGAATTATCTAAAGTTCCGAAGATAAGGGCCAGCCACTTTGACAAGTACGGTTATTCGGCTAAAGTGAAAACAAATCATTTAATTAGAGCTTTGAAAGTGAATACTCATAGTAATATAATCAACGTAAAAATTAACAGCAAAGAAATACATAACCGTACTATCACTTTACAATCATTCTTGAATAAACCTTTATTACGGTCGTTTATATAAAGTTTAGTTTTTTATCAATTCAAGTCGATTCAGTTTATTATTCATTCAACAAAAAAGTGAAACAGAATACAAAGCATGCATGAAACAATTATGTTGTTAGATCAATTGAACAATAACAAAACAACGCAATGTGCATCGTAGAGCCCATAAGATATGATGTGTACACTTAAGTAGAAAAATAAAGAACATCTCTGCATTCTTTTAAGGTTGACAGGAAAAGTATGAAAAGTATGGTCCACTAAAAAAAAAACCACACAATAAATATCTATACATCATCTTAAAGGGAACCAAAATCCAAAGTTCAATGTGGATTGAATGAAAGCAGCAACATAAGTAGAACGCATCAGTGAAAGTTTGAGGAAATTCGGACAATCGATGCAAAAGTTATGAATTTTTAAACTTTTGGTGTTGGAACCGCTGGATGAGGAGACTACTATAGACGTCAAGTGTGGACAACAATAATAAAGAAAATATAAGGGGACTCCCCCCCCCCCCCAAAAAAAAAAAAAAAAAAAAAAACTTTTCCAGCATAATGAAAGAGTACTTCACTGACCGCTTTCAGAAAGCAGGAGAAATAATTGCTACCCTTAACGTCAGTATCAAGTTGATGGAATGAGTAATTTTCATGAAAAATGCTTTTTTTTTGTATGAAATTACCCTTTATATTTTATCTATATTGTTGTCCACACATGACGTCATAACCTCTAGCAGTCTCCTCATCCAGCGGTTCCAACACCAAACTTTAAAAATTCATAACTTTTGCATCGATTGTCCGATTTTCCTTAAACTTTCACTGATGTGTTCTAGTTTTGTTGCTGCTTTCACTCAATCCACATTGCTCTTTGGGTTGTGGTTTTCTTTAATAACCATTTATTACTTTCAAGAACAAAAATGCATAGTCAGGCTAATCTAACAATGTTTAACCTGAAGGCACTATTCATTATTAACAGCCGTGTGCACCCAACAAAAGAATGGTTTAAAAAAAATACAACTTACAAAAGTACTTTACACATATGCGCATGCACTTGCCCACACACGTGAAAAAAAAAATCATTACAACATGTATAAGATTAAGAACAAGGGATAAATCTCACCTGGCCAAGAGTTCACTTCCCCAGCTGTTATGCATAAAGGAAGAAATAGCGAGAGAGAAAGAGAGGGAGAGAAGGAGAGAGAGTTTCAGCTTTTAAATGACAGGAGATAAGAAAGAATTGCACCACTCTCATTCGTGGCGTGTACAAATTCTGTTGATTGATGTATAGGTATAAAAGAAATAGTGGAAAAGTTCAATACCTGAGGTTCCGATTTTACGTTGCAACAGCTTTGAGGAGTCCGGTTCTTCAGGTAAAAGGGAAGACAAATAAATTTAATGAGAGAGATGAAAGAAATAATCTTTGTAATTTAATGAACCTCAAAAAAACACTATGCAAAGAAAAGTGGTGTTTATTTACTATTGATGTCATAGTCTCATGCTTGGATATGTTATCATTTAATGTGTAATGTTCATTTTCATTATCTGTTGCTGAAGTTTAGTCATTGTAAGAACAAGGGAGCAATCTTATTTGGTCAGGAATTCACTTCCCTGGCTGTTATGGATAAAAAAGAATTATCATTGATTGGTGGAATATACTATATTATTGATGGTTTTTGAAGTACAGTGTATAATAGAAAATAATGGAAAACACATACATACTACTGAACGTTTTCGACGTGCACTCGTCGGAGTAGAACCGCACGTATGAAACAGGAAGCGCAAAAACGTTCAGTAGTATGTATGTGTTTAACGCAATTTTGAAGTTTTGTACCACCAAGCATCTCTTAATAATGGAAAGTAATATACCTGAACCTGTGAAGAAACGTGCTAACCGTTTTGACAAATCCGGTTCTTCAGCTAAAAAGGAAGACAAAATATTCAATGGAGACATGTGAGAAAAATACTTTTCATAACATGATTAAAGTAAAAAAACAAACAAACACCTAAGTAACAACACAGATCGCTTTACACAGAACGCAACCACATCCCACACACACACATTAGAAACAGTGACCCTGCATCACAAAACCAACAAAAGTCGCCAGACGTGGATTTTCACTTAAGGGTATAGATTCCGTTCAGAGATGCAGACCACAAGCTTTAAAATGGTGTATAACTCATTCATCTCTCTTAAAGGGGATGGCTAGTACCTGATCAGTGGGAATCAGTGGGAATGCTGGGGGATGATTGTTCCAATCCTAGTGGGATTCATTTAAGAGCATTATATATCTATTGTTGTGTGAAAATTATTTGCTTCAGAATGGTCTCATATTCAAGTAATGTGCAGTTTAATGTTTCCAGGTTAGCATGCCTGTGACGGGGCGATCGTTAACGGCCCGTTAATAATCGCCCCTTTACTGTACAGGCATGCTAACCTGAAAACATTTTCATTTGAGGAATGTACAAGTTTGTCGATTGCTTTACAGGTATGTATGAGAGGATATAATGGAAATGTGAAATACCTGAAAATCCGAAGAGCTGTCGTAACTGCTTTGACGAGTCCGGATTTTCAGCTAAAAGGGACGACAAAAATAGATATCATCGAGAGGAATACCAGAATATTCTCGTAGCAACGTAATCAACGTAAAAAAAAAAAGAAGAAGAAATAACAAACATACAAGTATTCATTTACCATAATCATTATGCTATTCATCTCAAACTTTATAAGCAGGAAAGACATGCGTGGCAAGGAGTGCAGTTTCTCAACTAGATTGGAGAGAGAGAGAGAAGAAAGAAAGAAAGAAAGAAAGAAAGAGATACACAGAGAAAGAGAGAAAAAGCAACAAGAATAACAATCATGGGAAATTAGAAAGAATCAACTCTTTCTCATTCTTGCAATTCAAACAGGCTATCAATTCTTCATTAAGTTTGTGGTAGAAAAAAAAAAGGAACATTAAAAATACCTGAAGTTATTTTTCCATACATGCTCACCTGAGTTTAGCAGAAGCTGTCCAAGCTTCTCCAATAATTCCTTGATATCTACCGCGGCTGCACAAGAAGAGACAAGCCAACAAGTAGGCCTATAATGCCAGTAATGTCGTTTTATTGTAACAAGGCACGTACATACACATTTAACTTGGACTATGGTAATTTCACTTCATGACCCTTCTTTAGCTGCACACATGCACGGAAACATGTCGCAAAATGCTTTTTTTGTTTTTGTTTTTCCTTTCAACTTTCAACTTTATTTTTCATTTCCATTAGATAAACAGGGGGAATTATATACAATGTAATAACAGAAGATATTTGTAATAATTTCAAAAACGTAAATTAACAAAATACATTTAATCACGAGTAACAACATAAATTCATTTTTTAAGGTATATACATATGCATAATACAAGGATTGGAATGGAAATGGAGGGTCCCACTAAAAAAGCAAAGCTTGTACGGTATGGGACCCTCAGAAAATATACATAAGAGAACGAATAAATATTTGTTCCTGGCTCTCTAGATACCACAACTTTTGAGTATGTCGAATTTAGATCCTTTTTTTTTTCGTTTTATACGAAGGTATGAACAATTCCGAAACATATCACTATATAAAAAGTCGTAATCACCCTTTCCCTCAATTCCCACCTTTATGTCGAAGCAAGATCTGTTTTCATCGTATTCCCGAGTTATATGCACCCATTCTCTTTGTGAGCCTTCACATTTACTAATCCAAAAAGTTGCTATTTTTTCACAGAGGCAAAGCAGTTATAGAGCTGGCTCCTATAATGTGCGAAGGCACAAGGACAAAAACATTCAGCGTTTTCCAGCTTGATACAATAAAGATGCATTTAACTTTGATGTTTACTACCCCATATTTATTCGACTCTTTTCATTCTTATGCTGAAAAATGATTACGCTGTGCCTTACTTAACAACATTCCATTGTAAGCGGACAAGATGCCGACCACGACTTGCCTCATCTCCTCTCCTATAAATTGATGGTATATTTAATGGAATTAATTCCACTACTCTTTTGATTTTTTAAAGTGACGTAAAATCGTCTTTTTAAGAGTTCTCCCACCATATGTGGCACTATAAAGAAATAAGAAATTGGCGTTTCACCTGCCTTTGTCCATAAAGGTACATAATTTAGATGCTGTATGCCGAATTTCGATCTCCCCATACCAGTGGTATATCTCATTGAACAATACAAAATCCAGCATAAAATTTCAATTCATATGCACTGTTGAGCAATTTTTTTTTTTCCTTGCATTGAATGCAAACCATCATGTGCTGGCAAAGTGATACACTGTCAAACCAAATTTCTTCAAATTATTGTTTTGGTCAAGTTTTTAGAGCGAACAATTTCATGTTCAATAGAATAGCAAAGGGCTATGGTATTTATCTGATATTCATAGTTTATTCACTCATAATCGTGAAATATGGGATATTTGAAAAAAAATGAATGAAATCTACTATTTTTTCGTGGTTGGATGTTTACAGACCTCTCTTTTTTGTTTGTTTGATCAATCATCTTTTTAAAGTTCAATTGATCCAGATGTAAAATGCCGGTCCATTACTACGTTTATTATTATTATTATTATTATTATTATTATTATTATTATTATTATTTTCTTGTTTTCTTTTTTTTTTTTGCAAACGAAAAAACCTAAAAACCTGAACTGTAATTTTATGAAGAACAGCTGTGATGCGATATAGCACATTTCCCAAAATATAAACCGCCCTTCCTGGAATTATACTTTAGTGGCGAACTAATTCATCGTGAAATGCTATTATCAGTGGTAGAAAAGGAAGATACTGAACTCCCCGTATATTACGTACCATCTTCCGATGTGGCAGAGGCATAACCCGCCAGGGCGATGAAAATCAGACAGTATACGGCATTCATTGTCACTTTAAATGTCGTTCGATGAGTGATGTTCGATGATGATTTCCCAAGCTTATCGTTCGATGAGTGATGCTCAATGATGATTTCCCAAGCTTTTTATTAGCCCCACAGGATAACAGTGCAAAAGGCGACACGCCTCATTTTCATTTGACAAGACGCCAACCAATTAGCTTGCTATACAATTACTATGAACTGTATACCTTGAACTGATTATGGTGTCTCAAAAGGGCAACAGAAGATGTAATCCGGAATACACGTACATTACAATTCAAGCCTTGATTCATGCTAAAAAAAAAAGTTAAAGTGAGACAATGCTTTTATATTTGATAATCTTTGAATAATGATTCTTTGTGCATTATAGTGTTGACACCTTGAACTAGCTCAAGACGTTGAGCAGACAGGCATGCTTTAAATGAAAGTTGACAACAGCAAAACCATAAATGTTGAAATTTACCTTGCTAATTGTTAGAATGTTACGAGAAGAGCTTACGAAGCCGTGCTCAGTGCAATGAATGGGACAAAAAAAAAAACAGGATGTAAAACAATGAAGGAATTATAAAATTGAAATCAAGAATGCACTGTTGACACATTCTATCCATGCGTAATACGAACTTTAAAAGCAGTAGCATCATCCTTTCAAAAGCTATTTATTACAGTTGAAAGTGAAGAGTGCGTGAAGGGATTTTAAGAAATAAAAATGGACCTCTTATATATACCTAATCACACATTTCCACAGTAAAAAGAATGCTCTGGAAAAACTGCCAAAAACACAATTTCTCATTCGTTGTATGGTCCCAAACTCTGAAATAATGAAGAAGATGTATGAAGAAGAAGTATGTATACATCACATGCATCAAGGCTGTCTGTGACAAAATATATTTGTTGTAATAACGGCATGGGATGTTTATGTGGTAGACAATTAAAAACTAAGCTAACAATCCTTGCTATTTTTAATTTTAATGGAGTCACGGTAACATGCGTTCAATTTGTTTTCCTTCAAAGCTTATTGGTTTTAAATGTTTTCGCGCGTTTTGTCCCTTCAACATCATTCACATATCACAAATGAATTATGGAAGAACAAATAATATCATCAGCAGTGCCCTGCCGTTTTGTGTTTTTTTTTTTTGGACCTGTCATTCATGTACTTAGTTTGTTCTTCATGAAATAATGAAGAACTCAAGTTCGACTAGGTTGACACATGTCAACTATTCTGAGTGCTCACGTAAAACCATTGCGTGCGACTTTTTGTGGGTTGTGTGATGCATGGTCACATTGTATTCAAGGTGCAGGGCCGGCGCACTGTTTTCAAAAGTGTGGGGGCCCACTTCCGGGTTTCATGAGCTAACAAGCAAAAAAAAAAAAAAAAAAAAAAGAAAAGAAAAAGGTCCTCAGCTCATCTCTCCCCGTCCACTTCCGGGTTTCTTCAGCTAACAAGCAAAAAAACAAAACAAAAACAAAAACAAAAACAACAACAAAAAAAAAAAGGTCCTCGGCTCATTCTCTCCCCTCCCATTGTAGTGCCTCTTACGTACTTCCGGGTTGAAAAAAGTGTCTGGGGGCCCAAAGTGATGACACCTAATATGTATTCCTTTGTATGGTGCACAAAAAGTGTGGGGGCCCGAGCCCCCACGGCCCCCACGGCTGCGCCGCCCCTGAGGTGCACTATAAAACTAAGCACGTGAATGACAGGTAAAAAAAAAAAAAAAAAAAACCGGCACGGCAGTGCTAATGACATTATTTGTTCTTCCATAGTTCTTTTGTGATATATGAATGATCTTGAAAGGACAAAAACCGCGAAAACATATAAAACCAACGAGCTTAGAAGGAAATCCAATTGAACGCATGTTATACCGTGACTCCATTAAAATTAAAAATAGCAATGAAGGATTGTTAGCTTAGTTTTTAATTGGCTACCACATAAACATCCCATGCCGTTATTACAACAAATATATTTTGTCACAGACAGCCTTGATGCATGTGATGTATACATACTTTTGTTATTTGCATTTGCTTGACACGTCAGAAAACCTCCTCTGCGACAGACTGTATTGGTGCGAGAAACGTGCTCCGATGATACCCACACTTTAGATAACCAGACAAACACAAATGCATGCATACCATACACACACAGACACAAACGCCAGTCTGGTGATCATTTTACCTTGAGAGCATATTTAACTATTGCCGAAATGGTCCTTCTTCTTCTTCTTCTTCTTCTTTTTAGTACACGTGGGCATTCTAAGTTGATATGCAGACAACTACGGAGATGGTGATTTTGATCGTGGTGATGATCAGATGATGTTGTTGATGATTCACAATGAGAAGAAATAATACGAGTTTTTACGTTTTTGAGTATAAAAGGTCATCGTCAAAATCTGATAGAAAAAAAGTATGTATATTTTAGTGTTACTGCTCTCTGCTCAAAATAGTATGTTTGTAGATATGAAATGAATCCACATATTTCTAGTATCTGGGGCTTGTTTGTTAGTCGCTTACATTTCATATATCTCAGGTTAAGACAAATGGACATATCGAAATTTGTAGTTAAACTTTTCACACACACACACACGCACACATATATATATATATATGTATAAATTCAATTCTTGAGTTCTTCTAAAGAACACTAAATATGAATAGGTCCCATATCTAAAGGCAATTCTCAGGTTAGCCACATTATTCCACATAATTTGACACACCACAGATTATCCTTAATTCAGCGGTGTACAATGAAATTATGTACAGGAATGACAGATCAATCGTTTGTGCATGATATATGGCATTATTTGGTCTTTCATAATCCATTTGCGATATGTCGATGATCTTGAAAAGGACCAAACCTGCGAACACATCTAAAACCAATGAACTTTGAAAAATTTAAATTCATCAAAAGCACATCTTGAACACATTACAGATGACAAGGAAGAAAACAACTGTATCTCGCCACTGTCAACCTTGGTGCATGTGTTTGTTTATTTGTATTTGCTAAACACTTACAAAAAAAAAAAACAAACAAACAAAAACTCTTCCGTATCAGATGTATTGAAGTGGTGCAGGAAATGTGTCCTAATGTCATCCACACTTTGAATAAACTCACAGAGACACCCTCACACGCACATACACATACGCACACGCACACGCACAGACACGCTCACACGCACATACACACACGTACACATACACACACATACAACACATGCCTGTTTGATCTAATTACTGTAAACTGTAAAGCTGTAAATTGAAAACAGTAATATAGTGCCACCTCAACGAAGAGAGCATTATCCAGCCATTGTCCACCCCTCTCTCTCTCTCTCTTTCTTTCTGAGTATATTGATGACGTACTATGCGATTGATTCTCCAGGTGGTGGGAATTCTCCTCTTACGACCACGACCAAGATTATCGTCGGAGCTGGATCTGGTGCCGTCGTGATCCTAGTCCTCATCGTCGTTGCCGTGGTAGTCGCGCTCGCTCGTAGAGCCCCCACCGGCAGTTCCCTGAAGTCTGCCAAGCAGACGGAGAGTAAGGTGAGAATGTGCAAACACAAGATGTTCAGAACCCTGTCCAGCATGCTAGGCCGAAAGTTGATGTTTATATATATATATATATATATATATATATATATATATATGTATATATATATACATATATATATATATATATATATATATATATATATATATAATATATATATATGTATATATATATATATATGTATATATATATACATATATATATATATATATATACATATACATACATCAAGAGAGGGAATGCCGTATTCAGTAGGCCTACGAAGTATATAGCTGCTGTACATCTGCGGTATTGTAAATTAATTTTGTATGCAAGTTGTTTCTTTTAGAGCACAGACTTGTTTCTGCAACCAATATTAAAAGTACTGATACCAAATTGTTTTTATCTTTTCACGCTACAAATATTAGACCTTTTTTTTTTGGGGGGGGGGGGGTGGCAGTGACGTTGGCAACGGTTGAAGTTGAACTCCGAGGAGGTGAGCATCTCCTTGGTATGATATTGGGTGTATTTCGGATATTATCATTATATTGTTTAGAGGGGAAAATCATATCTTCTAGAATGTGACTCTGCTCATATGCATGTGTGTTCATCATCTTACTCGTCGAGCTTACAAACGCATATTGGCCAGGAATTTTGTCTTTTTTTTATTTCATGGTCTGGAATGAAGCGGATATGTTAGCTGTTATAATTTTTTTTTTTTTTTTACCTTGAAACAGAAACGTTGCTATCATGAAACAAGAACGTAAACGTTTATTGACTACATACATTTAACGAGGCATGGCTTTATGACTATAATCATATACTCACTTTTTTTTTCAGGAGAAATTCGCTGAGCCGGATGTGGAGCTGCCTCCAACCAAGGAGGTGCTTGCTCCAACTGGGAAAGAAAACGAGTACGTGGTCTAGACACCAGCACTTCATGGAAAGACAATAATCATGGTGGGTGCATCAGTTTCCTTCACATTTCACATCTTGCTGATTTTTTTTTTTTTTTTATGTAGATCTCTTATGCAGACACAATTCCTTGTTATAATCTACTGTATATTCTGCCTTTTGTTTTAATAATAATAATAATAATAAACCATTTTTATAGAGCGCAAATTACATTCAAGTCTCTAAGCGCTTTTAGAAATGAGAAAAGACAGATTATACGTGTGTAAGAACACACAATACAAAGTAGAAAATTACATATATATCAACTTAAAACACATTAAACAATTTACAGAACAATGGTTACTTTACAAACAAACGAGACTTTAATAAAGACTTGAACCTATCTAATGATGAACATTCTCTGATATCATTGGGGAGCTGATTCCAAAGTTGAGGTATTGAATATTGAAATGATCGTTGACCGTTATATGACTTAGTCGATACATTAACCGGTTTTAACAATTGTTTGGTGCTTGAGCGAAGTTATCTGGAAGGTTGATATTCTTGGAGGAGCTGTTGCAAATAATGAGGAGCTAACTGATGTTGGCATTTATATGCAATTACAATGTACAAGTAACGTATAAACTAACCTATCTTTGACTGGCAACCAGTGCAACATGTGTAATATTGAAGAAATAGAGTCATATGTGTGAGTTCGGGTAACCAATCTTGCAGCTGAATTTTGAATTCGCTGCAGTCTACCTAACATTTTGCTTTGTTTAGTATGATTATGTATTACCTCAATGTCCAGTGACATATGAACATAAATGTGCTTGAACTGTCCACTATAGGCCTCGAATATAAGACAGATACAGTTTTAGAAATCAAATCAATCTAATCTAATCACATCAAATAAAATCAAAATTTTAATGCCACAGTTTTCCTCCAAGGTGAGTTGGTTACAGGGGTCGCGGAACATTTTTCCTTTCTTTAGTGAGAGGGCTTGCCCCAATGAGGGGGGGGGGGGGGTGGTGAGGTCGAAAGTGTTAGGGGTAGTGCTCGTGGTTGCTTTTGGGGGCAACGCTCATCCTCCCCCTGGGCTTCATCTATATTTTTCATAATGTGCACACAAAAAGTCACGCAAGTGATTAATGGTTACAGAGTTCACATGATTTAAAAGGATATCCAAAAAAAAAAAAAAAAAGGAGAAAAGAACGATAAACCATGAATCCCCGACGCTTTCTTATTAAATTCAGAGTAAGACATTTTGATTAGTGAAAGTTACCTGTTTGTTTGTTGGAAATGAAATAAATCAACACCAACTTGAATCACGATGTAGTCAACGAGAAAAAAAAAACCATTACATTATTGTTTCGATTGTTCATTTTTATCTATCTATTTATCTATCTCCTATTTTTCTTGTTTGTTTTTTCAGTGTCATCGTCATGATTGTAGCCGACTAAGCGACTGGATTCTTATGCGGATCCTGTAATGTATCGTAATTAAGTACTGAATGTTGCAGCTGGACTCTTTTTATACTTCTGACAGACTGACACGATAATTTAAAGCACAGTCGTTTTGTTACTTAATGGAAGATGGGATGTGGTTTTTGTAAAATTGAAGATTATTTGATTTTATTTGCGCCAGCTTTGCTACATGTGTAGACGCTGTTAGACCGTATGCCTTGCCATTTGAAATAGACACGAGGCTTTCTAAAGTGTTTCTCTTGACATGCTTCTGTCGGAGATCGCTGTCTCTGTTGTGCATTTTCGTTTGCTATTTTGTCTTCTGTTTGTTAGTCTTGTCCATTCCGTTTTGTCCCGTACAACCTTTTCTTCAGTAGTTGTTTCGTTGTCTATAGTCTTTTTCTATGTTTGTTCGCGTCTATGAAAGTAAATGTATTTATCTGTGAATCTAATTCTTAGTGGGCTTCCAGACTTCTTCTTCTTCTTTTTTTTTCTTCTTTTTTCCTTTTGTATTTATGATGCTTCAATTAATCTTCCCACTGATGTTATTTTTCCAGAGGGGCCCACATTCTACAAGCTCTGTCTTTTTAGTGGGTCTCTCCATTTTTCGCACTTTAAGCAAAGTTATACATGTACTTCATTTCGATCACTTCTGTTTCTTTCTTTACAACAATGTATAATTACTATAAGGTCCTCAATTGTTGTACATTCTTTTCAATACATAATGTTCTGTTTACCTTATTCTCTGTTGTCAAAAGAAGTGTAACTTATGTTTTGTCGGAAAATGAAATAAACTTTGAATTGAATTGAATTGAAATAAAAAAAAAGTGTGTAATATATACGTACATTTTTTTTTCTTCCGTTCAATTCAGTTTATTTCCATCAAATACAAAGTGATACATAAAACAACGTATACAATCAGACAATTGTCAACTCATATTGTTAGGCAATTTGAAAAAGAAAATACAAGTTATGGAATATAATTCAAAATAATCATAAGTACGGATAATTACGTAACGGAAAAGCAATACACACTTTGCATTAATAGTCTGGGTGCCAGAGGCTGAACCTTGTTTTACCGTCCACCCAATGTTTTTTTATGGTTTTACCCTATTTCGGGGGTGCTGAATCCGAATCTGGATGATGCAACTCTTGCATCCTTGAGGGTTTTGAGATATTCAAGATTTCCGCCAAAATGGCCGCCAATTAAAACCGGAAATTCCCACGTATTTCCTTCTAAATAGTGAGATATGGAAAACAATTGATGGTTTTGCCCTACTTCGAGGGTGCTGAATCCTAATCTGGATGATGCAACTCTTGCATCCATGAAGTTTTCGAGATATTCAAGATGGCCGCCAAAATGGCCGCCAATCAAAACCGGAATTTCCCACGTAGTTCCTTCTATATTATGGTGAGATATGGAAAACAATTGATGGTTTTACCCTTTTTCGAGGGTGCTTAATCCGAATCTGGATGATGCAACTCTTGCTTCCTTGAGGATTTTGAGATATTCAATATGGCCTCCTAAATGGCCGCCAAAACCGAAAATTCCCTCGTATTTCCTTCTAAACGGTGAGAAATTGAAAATAATTGATGGTTTTGCCCTATTTCGAGGGTGCTGAATGACAAACTGGATGATGCAACTCCTGCATTGTTGACGATTTTGAGATGTTCAATATGGCCGCCAGAATGGCCGCCAAAACGGAAGTTCCCATATATTGAAAGCCATTGGTGGTTTTTATCTTATTTTGAGTGTGCTGAATCCGAAGCTCAGGATACAACTCTTGCATCCTTAAGGGTTTTGAGATGATAAAGATGGTCGCCAAAAATGACCGCCAAAAACGGAAATTCATATGTAGACCCCCTATTTCCTTCTAAATGGTGTAAAATATAAAACAGTTGGTGGTTTTACACTATTTTGAGTTTGCTGAATTTGAAGCTCCAGGATACACGTGGGAAATACGTGGGAAATTCCGGTTTTATTTGGCGGCCATTTTGGCGGCCATCTTGAATATCTCAAAAACTTCATGGATGCAAGAGTTGCATCATCCAGATTCGGATTCAGCACCCTCGAAATAAGGCAAAACCATCAATTGTTTTCCATATCTCACCATTTAGAAGGAAATACGTTGGAATTCCCGTTTTTAATTGGCGGCCATTTTGGCGGCCATCTTGAATATCTCAAAAACTTCATGGATGCAAGAGTTGCATCATCCAGTTTCGGATTCAGCACCCTCGAAATAGGGTAAAACCATCAATTATTTTCAATTTCTCACCATTTAGAAGGAAATACGTGGGAATTTCCGGTTTTAATTGGCGCGGCCATTTTGGCGGCCATCTTGAATATCTCAAAAACTTCATGGATGCATGAGTTGCATCATCCATATTCGGATTCAGCACCTTCCAAATAGGATAGAATTATCAATTGTTTTCAATATCACACCATTTAGAAGGAAATACGTGGGAATTTTCGGTTTTGGCGGCCATTTTGGCGGCCATCTTGAATATCTCAAAACCCTCAAGGATGCAAGAGTTGCATCATCCAGATTTGGATTCAGCACCCTCGAAATAGGGTGAAACCGTCAATTGTTTTCAATCTATCACCATTTAGAAGGAAATACGTGGGAATTTCCAGTTCGGGCGGCCATTTTAGCGGCCATCTTGAATATCTCAAAACCCTCAAGGATGCAAGAGTTGCATCATCCAGATTCGGATTCAGCACCCCCGAAATAGGGTAAAACCATCAAAAAAATTGGGTGGACGGTAAAACAAGGTTAGGCCCAAAAAGTGGCTTTGGCACCCAGACTATAATCACAAAAACAATAATCAAAGCGATGGAAAAGAGTGATCTGAGGATTGCTTGATTTTATTGAATTGATTTTTGATAGCCGGGAACTTTGTACATGACACAATTTTCGCATGAGACATAAACGTGATGTATAAAAAGTCAAGCTTAATGGTACGGCAAAACCTCTTAAAAAATGAAAAACAAAAACCACTAAAAGCAAAGTTAGATCGTGAGAAATGCTCTGATATTAGATCAATCCGTTATGTTAAAGTGGAATTTCTAGGATTCATTTTTCTCTCGTTACAGAGTATGCACTTCACACGTATACAAGTACGATGAGCATATAACTTGAAGCAATATAGTTGAGAAGGAGCTGTTCACATTTGTGTACCAGGGAGGTGGCCACCTCCCTGTGTGTGTACGTAGTAAGCAGGGTAATGTCGGGTGTTCACAATATTTTTCGAATCACAGCTTCACTTCTTTAGCTCTCGCGTGGAATGAATAATTGGATGTCAAGTGTACTACTGCATGCCTGTCATTCACCATCTCCACTATTTTGAATTTAATGACAACAAAATAAATGTTTTCTGATGCATTTTTTTTCGGAATACATTACAATGTATCGCCCCTAAGGAAAAAAAAAACCCATAGTATGATCATACAAATATATATTCGCATTTCACATAGAACCAACAAAAATTATAATGGCCAGTAATTAAAATTCTAGAAGCAGATGCAGCTAACCATAACTTTCTACAGAAGTAGCTTTTCATGTCATATCGATTCTATCACATATCTTGATATTAAAAAATTCGTAAACCTATGCATGTTATCTTAGTTATGTACACATAATTATTATAAGTAATGCATTGCAATTAAAATATCCACAAATTCTTGCGATTTTGTGTAGACTTTATTCCTTTGTTCGTTTGTTTGTTTGTTTGTTTGTTTTTGCATGTGAACTTTGCATTCTTGTCCGCATATTATGAAGATTGTGGAACATTGCATCGGGCAACACACATGTACAAATACATACCTGAAATATATATATATATATATATATATATATATATATATATATATACATGTATATATATATACTGTACGTACCAAAAGGTGCCGATTCCACTTGAGATGGTGTGGGGGGGGGGGGGGGGGGGGAATGGATTTTAATTTCGTATGTGTCCACAGTGATTTTTACAGAATCTGTATTTTGATGGGATTTAGTGGATTTAGCACATTGTGGAAGAAATGGCCAAAGAGAAAATAACTAAATATACATAATATGATGTTTTAGCGACAAGTTTTCTGTGACTTTGTATAGTATGTGGAAAATGATAAGGCTAGCATTCATGGAAGAAGAAGACAGGCACATTCTAATACCAGAGGTGGTGGAGGAGGTATGTGTTTGTGTTCCATATCATTCATGGACTCCCATTATAACGAAGTCCTCGCAGTTTTCTTTCGTGATTTCGAAATTTCGTTATAACCGAACAAACAAACAATAAAAGACATAATAGCGTATGATGTTCCGGCCTGAACTTTTATACTGTGACTTCGTTGTAACCGAAATGTTCTTATAACTGTGTACGTTATAACGGCAGTGCACTGTATAGGTATTGATGTTTAAAGAATTAAAGGGGAATTCCAGACGATTTTCATAATTTCACATCATGTAGTACATAAATCAACAACACCATGTACAGATTAAAGTGGAATTTATTGTGGTTCTTGAGCAGAGAAACAATACTTTGAAAAACCTTTAACAAATTACTCTGAACAAGGATGATGACATAGGAGGCTCACATATTTCAGAAATGTAGCAGTGTAATTCCATTACAATGCCGCTTGCTTGCGAGTTCACCGGTGTATTCTATGCATGCCTTCTTCTTTTGTGCTGCTTTCTTGAGCCCGAACTCCTGCATTCTAATGGTGACTCTGCCAAGTCATCATCCTTGTTCATTGCAATTTGCTATAAGTTTAACAAATATCCCTATTCTTCATCCCAATTTTCGTAAATTCTAAAACCCTGTCCTCAGTATATAATTAATTCATGGCTTTTCATATGTAAAGATCTGAAAATGTTCAATGAAACCAAATTAAATAAGGACAGAAACTAAAAACTTTTGTTGTAGCCATGGGTATAGAAACAAAGTGATGTGATAGAAAGTAAATGACAACCCCACCCCCCACGCACACCCGAGGAGTGTGTGTGTGTGATAGAAAGAGAATGTATGTGTGTGTGTGTGTGTGAGAGAGAGAGAGAGAGAGAGGGAGAGAGGGGTAACTTTAGATCTGTCACCATCTTTGGTCTTCATGTTGTCGTTATAGTATCTGTTTACTCTCTTTCTCGTTTGGAGACTTAGCACTGCTCGTGGGTGTGTGTTTGAAGTTGTGTTATGTCTCACAGTCTGAGGACATGAAAGGCGTTAATAGAACAGCTTGTGGCAAACACTGATGTGCTGTCCCTAAGCGGCCCTCATAATTATGTGGAACACTCAATAGGCCTATGTGACTTGACTTGTGATTTGACCATTTTAGGTGTTGACGTCATGACATGTCATACTTTATTTGAACATATAAAGTTTAGGTTCTTGTCTACCGAGATTCCAGTATGTTCTGGCTTATGACCCAGCAGTGCAAGAAAGAGGGACTAAGAGAGGAACAGGGTAAACCTTTCATTGATGTACATCTATTACTTCGTTGTGTCTATGTGTGTGTGTGTGTGTGTGTGTGTGTGTGTGACTGTGTGTGTATTTGTGAGTGTCCTGTTTGGTTTTAATGCATCCTGTAACTTCTTATTAAACTACATACTTTAAAATGAAATTTATGTTGAATTTACCAATACTGTATAGGGCCCCAATGTTAGTATTTACCAAAAGTTTGGACTTTTCATACAAAATATTTGACTTTTCATAGCAGTTCAACATTGAATTCGATTTCATCAAACATGCGATATCAATTTTGACTTGGGAGTAATGCAAAAAACAGGGATATTTACAAGTCTATAGACAGGCCTACACATTGATTCCTTTTATAGCAATACAACAAACAGAACCTATACTAGGTGGGACAACACAAAAGACCTAGGCTCTTACATGTACGTTCTCAGCTGCTTCTGATTTGCTTCTTCTTTGATCTTTTTTCTCATGTCTTCTCTACTTCCGTATCTCTACAAATTTTCATCCTGTTTTCTCAGTTTTTTTTTCAAGGAATTCATACCCATAGACACTACACATTTCACATCAAATCGTCGGTGTTTTCACGAACCGACGCTATTTCGATTTTGGTCAAAATTTTCAAAATCGAGATATTGGAACCAAATGAAAGTGCTTTCAAAACTCTACCAAATCCCCAAATTTTAGATCACAAAATTAATTATTCTTAATTTTATCAAAGAAAGAAAAAAAAAAAAAACGACGGTACCCGAAATATCGAGAAATTGAGAAAAAGGGGTTTCACGAACCGACGCAGGAAAGATACGCCGGTTCGTGAAACCCGAATTGCTGGGGTGAAGAACAATGCGGGTTTTACGAACCGTCGCGGTTGCATTATTTTGAGCTTTGTTCAACTTACTGGCCTAGAATTAGGTTTTGGCCCTAATCCAGATCTCAGAGTGAGAACGAAACCTTCTGAAAGATGAATGACCAGCCCACTGTCCACAAGTGAAGTGAATGATAAGCTATAATCCTATTAAAATCATGCTCAAAATAACAGTTTTAATTGGACTACCATAACCATTAATTGCGGTAGAGTGTAGTCACATGTATTCAATCGCGTGATGCTTATGAAGCATAGTCTGTAAACGCCATCCAATTTCAAATTAGATCCCAAATCATATTATTTATAGTTTCTTTTCAACTTATGTCGTTACTTCTGAGACTACTGAGTACTGTAGTCGTAACGTCTGTGTGCAAGACATGCAAGATGTCAAAGTCTCGAAGACACTCATGGCTAAGCCTTGACTTGAGTTAAAAAATGAAATCATGACATGAGATTGACAAAGTAGGCCTACTAAACAAAAAAAAAGTAAAAAGTCTTAAAGTAAAACTCAAAGGAAGAGTAAAGAATAAAGGTAGACATGTTAGACTTTAACTTTCAAGTCTAACTATTAAGTCTAAGTTAAGACTTTACTTGTAATACCAGTTACTAAAACTAAGATCAGCTGAAGTCTAAGACCAAGTCAAATTAACACAGAGTCTATCATAGTCTAGCTCTAGATCTACATCTAGACTAGTGGTAATAGTAGGTAGAGTCCACCCATTTTTCCCCCCAATTTTTACTGGTCCATTCCTGAAAAAGTTACTGGTCAGTGTCCAACAGTGATTTTTCCTGGTCAGGGACCGTCGGACCAGTGCCAGTGTGCAGCGTTGGTGTAGATGTCATCTATGACAGTATGTGGTCTAGTGATACTACCTAAACACTACGAGTACTCTACAGGTTAGGTGGCTTTCCTGTACAGTGCAGTGTTATAGTATACTTGTGAATTCAGCCCTAGTACCGTACTGTGTGTAGACATGTGACATTATGTCTAACGTTAGTTCGAGTGGAGTACCTTTGAAGCACAGCGGTGGGTTTTTTTTTTCCCTAAAACTTGTGAATGCGGCCCAACCAAATGGCGTTTACATATTTACGCGTGATTGATAGTGATACAGTAGAGCTGTAGATTTCCACAGCAGCCATACATTATCTTTTGTCCTTTCTTCTTTCCTTTTTTCCGTTTGTTCTTTCACCCTTTTTATTCTTGGGATCGAAGAACTTCTAAGAAATGTCCCTCGACTGATTTAACCAGGACTCTTGAGTCCTGGTAAACCTAACCTAACCCAGTAACCGTTAACGTTTGTTAGGCCTAACATAAACACTAACACTGACTTAGCCCTGTATTGACTTTGTCTTTGGCCGACTTACTGAGATGGCGAGTCTAACTCTTTAACGTTAGTCCAAACGTAGTCGTTAGATCTGTCAGTGTCAGTGTCGCCGGTTATTGTATATGGTGCCATCTCCAATGTACGTTAACAAGTTGATGTTAGTTATCTATGTCAACTTACTGATTCAGTAATAGTGGTACTGTCATTCTGTTGGATATCGCCGCAATATCATCCGTGACGTGTTAATTTCGTGTCACAAAGACAAAAGTTGCCAAGATCTAATAGTATTAGATGTCTAGATCTAGATGTAGTCTAGATCTAAGTAATATAAATTCTGTGTAACTTAAAAGTGACAGGTCTAGACTTCACTTAGTCTATAATTAGACCAGACATTCATGAGGCAAAGGCCTATTTAGTAGATCTATTCTTATTGTATTTTAACGTCAATTCCTACTAACTCGCCATGTGTTATTCCTAAGGCCAAGGACTTCCGGGTTAGTGATTTTTTTTTTTTCATAAATACCAAACAGCAGACGTGTTTCATTTGCATTCTTGCACAGACTTCATGAAAATATGTGCAGTATCAAAGAAATATGATGCACTTGACAATGCCAGTGTTTTATAGGTGAATGGTTAATACCTTTAAAAGCTGAATGATAATGTAGAGTCTAGGTCTAATTAAGATGTTACAGTCTCTGATAAGAAACAGGTTTGATTGTCATAGACTGTTTCCCAAATGCAGGTACATGTAGTAATATTCAGCTATTTCAATGCAATGCCTTATTTACAAGTACATGTAGATTTATATTCATGTGAATGATAATTCAATTTCTCCATGAGACTTACTAAGTGCAAAACATAATATCTTGCATCAGTAAAATGTGTAAATGACGAGACAATTTGAATATGCATCAAAGACGAACAGCAGCATTTTTTGACATTCTTTGATCCTGCATAGGCCTACCATTTTGTTTTATGTTTAATATAAATAGAGCAAAATAATTTCAACTTCAGTTTTGTTGGCTGATTTTTTTTTTCTTCTCAAAGTTGTATCTTGTACCATGATGTTTGATTTTAATCAAAAGTTCTTAATTTCTTTCTTTTCTTTCAGATGACTGGTGCCATGTAGTAGCGAAGAACTGGACTGTCTCAGAAAAGAAACGGAAAAGTACAAGGTCGTGTACATCATCAACGGATGTGAATACAATGGTAATGTAGAGTCTAGGTCTAATTAAGATGTTTAAGTCTCTGATAATAACCAAGTTTGATTGTCGTAGACTGTTTCCCAAATGCAGTTAGTAATATTCAGCTTTTTCAAAGCAATGCCTTGTTTACAAGGACATGAAGATTTATTCATGTGAATAATACTTTAATTTCTACATGAGACTTACTAATTGCTAGACATAAGATCTTGCATCATTAAAATATGTAAAAGGCGAGACAATTTGAATATGCATCAAAGACGAACAGCAGTATTTTTTTGACATTCTTTGATCCTGTATACCATTTTGTTTTATGTTTAATATAAATAGAGCAAAATGATTACAACTACAGTTTAGTTGGTTGATTTCTTTTTCTCAAAATGAAAGTTGTATCTTGTATCATGATGTCTGATTTTAATCGAAAGTTCTTAATTTCTGTCTTTTCTTTCAGATGACTGATGCCATGCAGTAGCGAAGAGCTGGACTGTTTCAGAGAAGAAAAAAAAAAGTACAGCATCGTGCTGATCATCAAGGAATGTGAATACAATGGCTTAGGAAAGAGGACAATCTACAGATAGGATAGAAGGGAGAAATTGGGATGAATGGCGACAACATAAGGACGGTATATCTACAGTGAAATGTGATTGTAAAGTGGAAACATGAAACTAGATTCTAAGATTGAAGGTGAAAACAATGCATTCCATTCTGTGTAATTACAATTTTGCTACACTTTAATAACACTACAGAGAGACATTTATATCAAGGAAAGCTTCATGTGGATATGGAATGTTAGATTTTCTAAAGTGTTCATTGGTATGTATTTCATGATAATAAATCTTGAAGGTTTTGTGTGGTAATCATAACCTTGTGATAAATCTTGATAGATTTCTAAGTGCACATTGGCAATATTAGATTATGCTGTAATCAGATTAAGTTCTATTCTCCTTTATTCTTTTATTTATCATTTTGTTGTCTTCAACCCACTCTGAATGTGTCACGTATGATTCTTATAAACATGGGAACATGCACTCCATGTAACTGATAGGACTTATAACAAATTGACATAATTATTCAACCATCACCAGACAGTTCTGTTATAAGATGTTCTTTATTTAACTAAAACTGTAAATTATGATACGTGTATGTTCCCATGCAAACTCACAACAAAATACAGAAATATGATTTCTTTTAATAATAATTCATTATGTCTCTAAATTTACAATTAAAGAAAGTGATTGCAAAAAGGATGTCAAACATTGTATATTAAAATAATAGATTATTGATTTGTCTCCATCCGTAGTAACACACACAACTGCAGTGTGCAGTTTGTAGGCTGCTGTGAAAAAAAAAAATCACAGGCAGCCCAAGCGGGATTCGAACCCACGACCTCTGGATTACTAGACCAGCGCCATAACCACTAGACCACCGGAGTGCCCTGGCACTACCTTTACACATGAATAGTTAAATATAGAAGGGCTTGGGAGCGCTTCGAAGCTTACTGCTCTTATTGAATATGTACATGTCATTTGCAACTCAACTAACATGACTAAAGATGATTAAACACACTGAAATTCTTGCTTTAAATGATATTCATAATCTGTGTTTTTTCTTTTTTCCTTTAATAGCTCGGGATGGACACTTTATACACTGTATCGGTCTACATTTCGCCTACAATATGGAATTCTTTACTTCGAGACGTTTCCTTTTAAAAAACAAAAAAAATTAAGAGTCCTTTAAAGGTGCTGTAAAACAGTGGTGTTTGTTTGCTTGTTTGTTTTTTGGTGGGGGGGGGGGAGGGGAGTCAAATTAGCCTTGGCCACTCTCCACCGTCCTTTTTTTTTTCCTTTAGCTGCATTTGTTTTTAGTCATCATATGAAAATTCGTCTGCATCCACCCCGTAGTTTTGCTGATGACCTTTCTTTTTAATTATTTTAGCCACACACATTTTGGCCGAATTTCCCCACCCCTCATGTGAATTTGCTAGTACATGTACTAAGACACATTCTCAGAATGTGTTTATAGTACTGGTGGATTAAGGATTCACAGGGAGGGGGGGGGGGGGGTCGGCCAAAATTTCTCTTTTCTCATATGTAACAAGCCTACGGGGCGAAAGGCTGATATTATGGGCTTTCTACACACATTTTTAGATGCTAATTATTGGTTATCAGGAGCACGATCATTTATGTTGTGATTAATTTGTTTCCTTATACATGTATATGTATGACTTCTATTAGAGACTTAATTTGCTTGGCACTCCTTACATCGACCTATTTTAGACACCCATTTCCTTCTCTCTTGCTTTTTCTCTACTGTCCTGTGAATAGTGTAACTACATGTACATGCAGTACATCTTCTCTGTTGTATGATATAATAATATACATCAAGTTTTTATCTGAGCATATGGGTGTTGCAGCACTCTCAAGCTTCATGCATATGCAGCAACATCTTTGTGTGTTCATGTACATAGTTATGCTTGATATGTTAATTTGAGAATGTTATTCTTTCTCTTGTATATGTTCCGTCCGCACTCTATAGATGTAAATGTACGATGTAAGATTTGGTGTGCATGTTCGAACTGTGTTCCTCTTTTTGTGAACACACAAGAACTGATATAATAATGAACTTGAATTACACATCTTCTTGAATCTTGATTCCATCTCCATTTGCCATTAGATATTTATTGATTTATGGAGCTCTTCCACAATTGTTATCCTTCCCATTGTCATTACTCATCTCTGAATAATTCAAATTTGATATTTTATGGAGGACCTATGTTTCTTCGATTACATAATGTACCTCTTCAATATATTGCTGCAAAAGGCATAATAAAACATGACCATTATTATATCTTTAAAATGAAGCTTGAAATTCTGATAGTGTTGATATTTTTGTATTTCTAGTTTATCAGTTTCGAAGAGTGCATGCAGGATGAGTTTTATGTTTTCATATCAAGTGCAGCTATCATAGAATCTGTTGAGCAGGATAGAGAAAGATGGAAAATGAGGAATTATGAGTGAATTCGCATGCGAGCCAAATGACAATAATGACACCGATAAAAATTGTGACAAAGTAAAAGTCACAAATAACAGAGTGCATGAGTATGAAAGATGAGTAAATGCAAGTAATTATTACTGACTGGCACGTCTTTTTCCCAATTTTTAGCGGTATCCTTCATCTTAGAACAAACATTCATAATTATTATGAAAGAAGTGAACTGAATTTGAATTAAAAATAATTTGAAAAAGTAAAAAAGTAAGTTAAAAAAGTATTTAAAAAAAAACAGTAAAAAGTAAAAAAATATGAAACACAGTATACCGAGTACATGTATTACCTAATGATAGATGTCCACATGCAAAAGTGTTACATAATATATCCACAAAAAAAAAAAGGGCAAAGAAATCTTTGGAACGATCAACGACAGCTCTAATAACAATACTAAATGAAGATGAAAACAATGACAACACGCTTTTTAGAACAATTAAGAGAAACTGGCTTGTATTATCATCTTAATTATCACTAAATGTATTGTAATCATCACAACAATCATTACATGACAATTAATTTCAATTAATAAGGTTATTGTTGATAAGCAGGTATAGCCCTAATAGTATTTGTATGTAAACACATACGAAAATGAAATAGCGACGGTTCGTAAATACACGCGTATTGCACGTTACCTATTGTGCAGGCCGTACAGCGCGGGTCTCACGAACCGGCGTAATACAACTTACGTCGGTTCGTGAGACCCGCGCTTAAGTACATAACCTATGGTGCGCGCAAGAAACGATGGATTTACGAACCGACGCAGTGAGTTTGAAGACAAATATCGTAAATTTCTTGGATTCACACTAAAATTACACTATGGATAGGAAGAACAACTTCCACTCTCATCACCCTGTCAAAATTTTCACACACAAGACAGGAAAAGTCACTGAAAACGTTGTCTAAAACTTGTGAGATCTTTAAACGCGATTTTCTCAGAATTGCATTTTCGCTCAAAACGAAATAGCGTTGGTTCGTGAAAACGCCGACGAAATATCGATCATCTATATCTACACAGAAAGCCTTTTTGATGAAATATTTGGAAATTCTTTAATAAAAAAAAAAATAAGTCAGTACGTTGATTATTACGTCTAATTTGCCAAAAAAGACATCAAACAAACTAAATGCTGTACTTATTGTTTCATGATTTTCTCATTTACCGATCAAAGGAGCATAACCCTTTCCACACTAGGGAATTGGGATTTTTAGAACTGAAATTTATTGATCTGGAGCACACTTCTGTAATGGATTTTTTTTTTTTTTTTGGGGGGGGGGGGAAACTGTCGAAAAAAAAAAAGGTGAGAAAAATGCACATTGGGGAAAAATTGTCAGTGAATGTGAACGAGTAAATCCTTGTATATCTTCCACCTTGTTACGGCACATTTTGGTAAATTGCACATTTTAGTAAATTACCAAAATGTGCAATTGTTACGGCACATTTTGGTAAATTTACCAAAATGTGCAGGACATTGGTTTTTGTCCCCACCGAATGAGTTCGGTAGCCTAAAGGCCGTGTCACACCTTTCCGGGCAAGCTACGCGGACTTGTTGCGAGTAAGGTTTTTCCAGCACGCAGGAATATTATCTCGCCCGTATTTGCCCAGAACTGCGCCCGCAAGTCCGATTTACCCGCAGCCAAGTTTTGAGCAGCACCTCGCAGGCAACTCCTCCGCAGGTACTTCACAGTCCCCGTATGCGGCCAGGGCCGCCAAGATAATGACATTCTGTCATTTCTGTTGGACTTCTGCCATTCCTTCAGATGAATTTCTGAATTGTCAGTCCCTACGCGCCTGGCACAAAGGTCTCACAGAATACCCGCAAGAAGAACATAAGTAGCACGCATGCAGCAAGTAAGACACATGCACAACTCGCACAAATCCTTGTCCTTTGCAGTTACCAAAATGTGCCGTAACATAGTTAAGGCACATTTTGGCAACTTGAACAGTTTGGTAAGTTATCAAAATGTGCCGATTTACCAAAATGTGCCATAACACACCTCTTGTTCTGCGTGTGCGTCTTCACTATGTATACAAGTCTGTGGGAGGTGGATAGCACTCACCGGCAATGACAAAGTAAACGGCAGTGAATGGAGTGGTAACGGATATCGCGATAATGCCATGTGTATTCCACAATAGGATAACGAGAAGGTTTAATTTAAAAAAAAAGAAGACAAAAAATAAACTAAATTCTGCAATTGTTACGTCATTCTCTTACATACTGATTTAATCATTTGAAAGTGAAACATCTGAATCAGCAAAAGGGAGTTATAGAAAACCCTTCCTCCCAGCTGCGCACGGCCATGATCGAGTTTGGTTCATACTGGTTCTCAAGCTATCTCGTTCTGCCATTCACTCGGAGTCAAGATTCTAAACCATAAACGCCTACGACGTGGGTGTGTGGGGGTCGGGGTTCAACCTATCAAGATCATTTATACAGTGTAAAACTTACATGGATTTGGATTTTATAAAAATTTGAAATGTGAAAAAATACATGAAAACAAACACAAAGCAAAACACTGCTTTGTTGCAATTGGAGATTTGGAAAGAAGTTTTCACCTTCATTAATTTTCGTTTTGTTGTTGTTGCTTAAAAGGGCATTTTACCGGTTTTTTATTTTTTATATGTTGTTCTTTTGATTCTAAAAGACCCAGCGGTGCAAACAGAATCAAAATTTCATAACGAATAAGTCCGTAATTTAATGTTAAAAATGGAACTTTTCAGGTGAGAATTATGCTAATGAGCTGACGAGCCCGGATGTTATGATGTCACAGATGCTCTCACTATTACTGATTACAAGTGCTCGCATACGCGTGCGTTAATTCGTATCGAGTAGCAGACGACGCTTAGGCCGAATTTAGCTAGCAGGCGGCGCTTGTGTACTGTTCTATCCATGTAGATATCTCAAATTTCACTAAACCAAATCGCACCAAAATTACAGGATATACTTCATAGCATATTTCAAAGTATTCTGTTATATTTGAACGAAATCAGTAATCGAGAAGTATCAATATTGACGTCGACTTTCAAGTCGTCACTCAAAAAAAACACTCACTCATCGCGAGAGAGCCTAGCGAACGCAAGATGCACAATCTAGAACTGAAGTTAGCCGACTAGTACTGTGCGAACGGGGAATTTACGCGACGAGAACTAAACTCAAAAGTGTAATGATTTTTGCGACTTGTGTGATATAGGAACTACATTTTTCATTCAACTTACCACAAATAATTTGTAAATTTATTTATTGCCCCCGATTACTTGAAAGATTTGTCTCATGATATTAAATGGCTAACTTCAGTCTGTGCGTGCGCAGCAGATAGACACTCTAGGTAGGGCCTGGCCGCAATCACTCATGTTAGTCGTAGAGCAGATTATTTTTAGCGACGCCGACAGGAAAGTCGACATCTACACTTACGCTTCCCGACATGTGATTTGTTTCCAATTAACGTGAGCTGTTGGATATGAATCATAAAGTATTTCATGTGAGTTTGGTGCCATTTGGCACGGTGAATTTCGAGATATCTACATGGATACGGAAGTACGCTAGCACTATACCTACACCAGCGCTGGGATCGCGAAGCGGCGACACTGTGTTAAAATCTACGTGGTCACGCCACTCTTCCGAGATATTGGTCCTAGTACGTAGGCCTACTGAAACAAATTGTTAGATCTAACATTAGTCCTTGGTGTAAATAACACGACTATGAGATTTATCTCGACTACAAAGCAGCGGAAATCCATAAAGCAGATACCTTACCTGAAAAATCCAGCACAGGAACAACAGTGCCTGCAGGACAAGGGTCCATATCTAGATCTGGAGTCTGGACTTTCGTCTGGTCTTTCTTCAAGTTCTGGCAGCAGGGGTAGTAACGTTACGCTGTGCCTTAGCGCTGTGCACATAGGGCCTACAGCTGCATTGTCGACGGTGAGTGAGTGTAGGGCCTACTCATCAAAACTTGGACTGCCACGTAGAACCTACTCCTTGACTGCTCAGTAGTCCTAGTGCTAGTTCTAGTATTTCAGAGTCCATGTGTAGGTCCTACTGGGTACCGTTTTCATCTCACTAAGTGTAAATCGTGCGTGCCGTTGAAGAGAGTCTATCTACATTTGGATTTAGATTCACTCAGCCCTCATCTACGTTAGATATTTTGAATTATATCCCTCACAAAATGCATCTCGTCCTCTGATTGGTCGAGAGCACTGTAAACAACAAAACATAATTCTACCATACAAGTGCGCGAAAAAGACTATACTCCCTAGGGAAATGGTAAAAACTATACCACGCTGGTGATTTTCGCGCCTTTTTTGCTTCGCGTCGCGACGCGAAATATTTCACGTGTAAATGAATGGGTATCGCAGCACCTTCGCTTCGCGAGAGATTTCATGTACAAATGAATGGGTATCGCGGCGCCTTAGAACACTGCACTTCGCGAGAACCACAAGGCACGCATACACTCAATGCAACACGGGTTACCTGTACGTTAGAGAGACTCAGACTCAGACTCTTATAAAGCCCTCATTCTACGTTACAACAGAGTAGGCGATATCGTAGATCTATAATTAGACAACAATAAACAAGCTACGGTTCTTCGACGTACCGTAGGCCTTTGGGGAGTTCATGCTTCGCCGTTGAAAGTTGGTCTCGCAGTTCACTATTAAACTCGAGCGACCCACCCAAAACATGTTGGCAAACGAGGCTGCAGTAGATAGTAGGCCTGCTCTAACGTTTAGCGCTAGTTAAGCCTAACGTTAGTTCTACCTGTCTAACAGTAGGCCCTATTTCCCGTAATCTCATTCATAATAATTATTTTTTAGAGTGTCTAACGAGTAAGTTAGAGTCTATTAAACTTGTTCACTGTTTACGTTAGAACACCGTACGAATCACACGAATTTACAGTGGCACTCGATGCTTTAAATTGCTAGAATTTTTCCAGTGCCTAATCTAACCTTATACGCTGTTACTGAATGCTACCCAAATTTACAATGTATACTTGCATTTTAACCGGAAATGATAGTCCATATTCATATACAGACATGACAGCTAGGTAGAAAGACGACAGAAAACACAATCAACTGCAGCTCACAGTCACATCGTTGATCAGCTCGAGCACGCACATCACCGCACTGGCAACCGAACGTACTTGTTGACAGATCGGATAGGCGTATTGCATGTATGAAGCGCGTAGTGAGTTTGCAGTTTGCGCATGTTTACCAGTACGTTGTACAGCAATGCACCGAGTACACTTCAGCGGCTGAGCGCGCAGTTGTCTCTTCATAGTACGCGTACGCGCTGCCCTCCTGCTGAGCTGCTTTCCCGAGCGTGAATGACTAGTCAATCTTCTCGAAAAGTAAAGCAAGATGCCCTTAAAAAAGAGGTAAATTACAGAATACCAGCAGTCGAATACTCTTAAATTCATTGGGAGGGATATAAAACAAATATACCAGGCCAATTTTTCGAGGCACCGGTTGAAACTATGTGCCTTCGGTGACTTCAGTAGCACTATTTTCTTCGGGGCTGCGCCCCTCAGAAAATAGTGCTACTGAAGTCACCTCATGCGCATAGTTTCAACCAGAGCCTCTCAGGCCTGGTATATTTGTATACTGGCGAACCATCGCTCGATCATGACCATCAATGCGTAACGTTACTTACACACAGTCTTCTATGGGCAGCACGTTCGGATAACGATGCCAATTTCATTTTGCATATCTGTAATTTCCCCACAAGTTTTATCTAAATAAAAAGCTGTTGAAGAGATTGCTTTTAAAGATTAATAGATATTGTTTAACATGTTTATTATAGCTCCATATTGCAATTATACTAAATAACAGCTTTTGCAGTACTTCGTGTGAGATTTCATCAGTAAATTGGCATTATGTAGTTCGTCTTGCTAATGTCGGAGTTGTGCACCAAGAGCACCTGTGACGTAGGCCAAATTGTGTGGATCGTTCCATGGCTTGCTCGTTTTAATTTTTTTCAAAAAATCATTACAGGCTTATTCTGGGTTTTACAATC
This sequence comes from Diadema setosum, assembly GCF_964275005.1. Lineage (NCBI taxonomy): Eukaryota > Metazoa > Echinodermata > Echinoidea > Diadematoida > Diadematidae > Diadema > Diadema setosum. The sequence goes on along the minus strand of NC_092699.1, from coordinate 24,159,851 downwards.
CTCTCTTTCCAGTAGTAGGCATCAAAAAATGTAGATTAGAATTATCAGACAATTAGAAAATGTCAGTACAGTTTTCTTTTAATGGGCGTCACGGGGGGGGGGGGGGGGGTGCGAACGCATCGCCTTCAGACCCTAAAGATGTTTTTCTTATCATGTATGCACGCGCAATTTAAATCATACATGTTATCGGGGGCCCCCGAGACCCTCCTCCGCTCGACCATGCGGGCTCGTTCACTTCGCTCCGTCGCATTTTTTTGTTTTGTTTTTGTTTTGCTTGTTATCTGATGAAACCCGGAAATGGAACCAGAAATATACCCTACCCCCTTGAAAAAGGCTACTGACGCCCCTGGTCTCTGCTGTCAAGCGGGGATGTGTGTGTGTGTTCCACTTACGGACCTGGATGTCTTTCATAGTTATATTTAACCATTTAGCAACTGAAGATTCCTTACATAATGACCTATGGTTCCCTTTCATAGAAGGTACAGCAATACTACTCTCATTTCATCAACTTTCTAAATTATATAAGATGGGGGAGGGTCCTGCTCCTTTTGACGCCCTTTCGTCAGACACTCTGTATCATATAAAATTTTATGCTTTTTTGCTGTATACCATCAAAATAATTAAAGTTTTTAGTGAGCCAAACCACAATTTATTAAACAACAAAAAAATGTAGTTACATTATCCATATGACGAGAAAGTGGGAGGTTGCTATAAATGTTTGCCATCTTGAAATTTGATCTTATTTGTGTTTTCCTAACGAAACATAGGGGGGGGGGGGAGAGGGCTCCGACTCTAATATTATTTGATAGTCCCCCAAGGACGTCGCGTGCCAAATTCAATGCTTAATTCATCCGCTGTGTAGCGATTATTTCACTAAGTCATCTGACTGTTACTCGTAACTAACATTCTCGTTGTGAAGATACGCCAGTCGGTGCGGGGTCGCTCCAAATCGCCCATTTTATTATATCCAGGAATATTTCTGCTGTAAACAGTTATTTTGGGAAAAAAACGAAAAAGGGCAAGCTATTGATTCTTCGATCCGCTTTATCTAAAATATTCTGTTACTTGAATGACCTTTTTGACGGGAACCTGTTCGAAAAACTGCCAGGAAACATCAATATCGTGTTTCACAAAAAAGGGTAAGTTGATTGTCCTCTTAAGTCAAATTAACTGTGCTCGTAAGAAAGATTCAGGATCATATAACACAAGTAGATGTTGCTAAACAAAATTCTCAAAACTACAAAGTTGTAGAAATCATCACCCTTATTTCCATCAGAGTGATGTTCGTTGTTTGTCAGTGTGCGTGGATTTTACGGACGATTTCCAAAGTCACTATTAGTAAACGTAAAGATTATATACGTGAAGTAACATCTCACTAGCAAGTCAGAGCTCAGTTTTCTTTCTGCCTATTTTTCTGCGTGTCACTTTCTGTATGTCATCAACACCACAGTGTCTAGAAGGGGTCATCCCACAAGACCGACACCCACGAGTCATACAGTCCACGAGTTCGACATTGAAAAAAAAAAAAGTCCATGAGTTATGCAGCCCATGAGTTCGAAACTCATAATGCAGCCCACGAGAGATTGATCGTTACAACACGGGGCTCAATGTGTCGGTCTCGTGGACCTTGTTTGCTCAGTGTCGAATTCTTGGGCTAAATGACTCATGGGTTGTTACTCGTGGGCTGTATGACCCATTGGCTGCATGACTGATCATGGGCTGTGTGATTCGCGAGTGTTGAATTCGTGACGTTCACCTGTCTAGAATGCACATTGGCTCAAACTACGGGATGACTTAAAATGCATCTGTTGTCGTTGTTGTTTTCTTTCCTGATCAGCGTTGTTTGCTCGGATTGTATACACTGATGATAGATAATGTCATTAGATACTATTAATTTCATCTTATACTCTGAAACGTTAATAGATGCGAATGGGAAAAAGAGGGAGTAAAAAATTAGCGCTTAAAGGACAATTTCACCTTCATAAACATAAGAATTGAGAGAATGCAGCAATATTTATAGAACACATCAGTGAAAGTTTGAGGAAAACTGGACAATTGATGCAAAAGTTATGAATTTTTAAATTTTTGGTGTTGGAACCGCTGGATGAGGAGACTACTAAGGCTCGTGATGTCATATGAGTACAACAGTATAAAGAAAATGTAAAGAAAATTCAACATATTTTCACTTTTTTCGCATAGTAAAAGAGCACTTGACTTGCCTCTCTCTAAAGGCAATGGGATAATGGTTACAGCTCGTTATTCCGAAGGTTCGTTATTCCGAAGGCTCTTTATTCCTAAGATTCGTTATTCCGAAGGTTCATTGTTCCGAATTTCATTTTCGGATTAACCAATCTTCGGAATAACGAACCTTCGGAATAACGCCACAAATTTTCGGATTAACGAACCCTTTTTCATTTTCGGATGAACGAACCTCTAGGTATAGGAAATTGCGTGTTTCGGATTAACGACCCTTCGGAATAACGACCCTTCGGAATAGCGAACCTTCGGAATAACGAACAGCACCCGGAATGGTTTTACCCATAACATAGGTCAGTAACGAGTCAAGGGAATGTGTACTTTTTCCAAAAAATGAAATTTTCCGAAATTCTCTTTATATTTTTCTTGTATTGTTGTACGCATGTGACATCATACACTGCGGTAGTCTTCTCATCCAGCGGTGACTGCACAAAAACTTCAAAAATTCATAACTTTTGAACGCATTGTCCGATTTTCCTCAAACTTTCAATGATGTGTCCGACTAATATTGCTTCATTCTCTCAATCATTATGTTAATGAAGGTGAACTTGTCCTTTAACCAGCTTACAGCGAAGGTTCTTGGGTGTTTTATGTGGGGAAAAATGTTTTGTATTATGTTTTACTCCTGAGTAAAATCTTATTCAAAAAATGATCAACAAGAATGAAAGACTGTGTCATCATACTGGCATTCACAGGTCTCCCCAAGATTTCTGATTTCAAATTAAGTCTTATAAGGTATATACCTATATGAAATGATAAACTTTAGAGTTTTACATGACAAATGTTGTGTTTTTAATTTCCTTTACCTTTCTTCTTATTTCTTAAATCGATAAGTTAGTGTATAGAAACAACAGATTTCCGTGATTTCAAAGTTCCAGGCAAACGTTGTCCCGGAAGATTTTTTTTTTTCATCATAGGCTTACATACTTATATCGTACATTGCACCTATGTATCATTATCTTGTTTTATTGAATTAAAAATTCATGAAATTCTTCCGTCGAGATGTTTTCATTGCAACTGATTGACAAATTGCCCAACATCAAAAAAAAAAAAAAATATATGTATATATTTTACGTCGATGTCATAGGGCAATTTGTCAATCAGTTGCAATAAATTAATGTTGTTCTTATCAAGCACTATTATGGGAGTAAAAAATGTCTTCTTTTTTGTATGTGCAATTACATTAGAACAATGACGGTGTTCGTGTTAGTGCTGTGCATCGTATGGACGATGATTCCTGCATGGTGTGGTAAGAATAAGATTAATTTCTGTATCCAAGATCATCCGCCATTTACTCCCAAATGTGTTATAAGGTTAATGAGCTTACCTTCTAAAATGTTTCATATTTGTTCTTATGATAATTCCACAATTATCCTGCAAGTTACCATGTTGGCGGCCGATTAAGTTTCTTGGCCAAGGTAGTTAGTGTCGTACTATATACTTGTGCCGTGTAAGGCCATCATCTCAGAAAACTAGCAACCAGCATGCTTTGACATCAACGGGGCATAACACAAGTAATCTTACGACGAGTCGAATTTGGGAATTTGATAATACTATTTTTTTTAATGCAGGTCTTGTGCAGAATGCTTGTGTGTGTGAGTGTTTCTTTGTGTAAATCGATGTTTGTGTATAATCATGCCTCCTGTTTATCTTTATCAGTTTGATTTTTATCTCGTTTTATTTTCTAGCTTGTCTTGTCCCGCCGCAACAGAAACTAGAGGGGCCGTCAAAGGCGGCAGATCCACGCCTTAGCGGCGCTGCAGAGTCGGGGTAAACCATAGAGTTGGATTACTAATACAGCTCTATGGGGTAAACATACTGTGCATTCGGTCACCTACCATAATTCGGTCACTTACCAGTATGACTTATCACCAGCCAGTAAGTTCTACCAAAGATCGTACACTTAAGTGTACGATCTTTGGTTCTAAAGTCACATCACACGCAAATCACATCATTTCACATACTAGAACACTCATTCACAACAGGAAAGTCCTTTAGTCTCCTCCAAAAATCCATCGAAAAACCCAAATTCCACCGTCAAAAGTGCAGAATCGGAACTTTTCCAAGCGCGCGTTTTAAGAGTAACATGTTAGGGTGTACGGGTCGCCCAAAAAGCGCTAAAAATCGAGAAATACGCCGTTTTCTTGCGGGGTATTTTGCTTATACGTAGCAAGCCGAGAGTGTGATGGTATCTAACGTCGTATGAGTGTACGATCTTTGATGGTATCCACAAAAGCGCAAAAGAAAAACAAAATTTACGTACCCCCTGGGCAATTACCCCTACGGCAATTATTCAATGCAAGGGTTGAATGCAAATATCTACTGCACCAGTATTCGGTCACCAACGAGTTTTGCGCCAACAGGGTAGAGCGCGATGCATTTTCAGCGGCCTTGAACACGCATTGGCATTGAGCGCGCATATCGTGCAGTGTGACTGGGACCGAGCAAAATTTTTCCATGATTGAGGAATGCTCCTCCAACGAAAAAAGAATCAATGTTAATTTGAAAAATCACCAAATACGGGCCAGTTTGTGACGACGGAGAGCGAACCCCGAACTTTCATATTAATCCAGAAGGACATAGTTCCTCAAATAAATAATAAATCAATAATAATCATGTACGATTACGCTGCTTTCTATTACTTTATTCTGTATTCATCCACTGTTCTTTTACTTGGTAGCTAGTGTTGTGTGTGTGTTGATGCTGGTGTTTGTGTGTGTGTGTGTGTGAAGGCTCCTCCTCGACGATTTTACTTGTTCATTAAATCTTGTTTGTCTTTTACCTACATGTATGTTCACTTTATAATTTGGAACTCTATCCTTTTGTTGTACTTAGAGGTTTACTATCCAAACTCAAAATTTTCTTATGGATAATGACTTTCAAGATTATATTGATCTTGTCTTGTAGTTAGTGACTGTAAGTATAATGAACTGTAGTGATTTTCAATGTAATAATATAAATAAACTTTCTATCATGCATATTAATTCAAGAAGTTTTCTAAAGAATTATCAAGATTTTGTGGTTTTCTTGTCGTGCATAAAACATAATTTTTCTGTGATTGGGATTTCAAAAACTTGGTTCAAGCCAACAACAGATATGCGTATGTTTGACATTCCTGGGTATTCTCTTTTGCAAGTTTGTAGATCCAATAAACGAGGTGGTGGGGTATTATTATACATTCGGGATGGTATTGTTGCGTACTGATTTATCAGGCGCGCATGGTAGTTTTGAATCTATTTTTGTAGAAATAGCGATTGATAATGCGAAATCCATTGTTGGTTGTGTATATAGAGCACCTGATAATGATATTCCTTCTTTCATTCAATCTTTTGACGATTACATGCAAATTATTGGCCAGGAAAAGAAAGATGTGTATCTTATGGGTGACTTTGATATAAATTTAATAAATTATGATTCTGATGGTAAAGTTAAGGATTTTTGTTGATTATTTAACATCTTATGGTTTATTTGCTTTGATTACTAAACCGACTCGTATTACTCACTCTTCTTCTTCAACATTAATAGATAATATTTTCACGAACTGTGTTCAAGATGATTTTGAATGTGGAATTTTTTGCTCTGATTTATCTGCTCATATGCCAATTTTTAGCATCAATAAAGGGAAGTCACTCACAAATAACAAGAAGAATTATACAGTGCTTAGGCGTGTGATTACAGATGAAAGAGTTTAAAATTTTAAGCAAAATGTTCTTGTGATTGACTGGTCTTTTCTTTATATAGTCTTACTAGTGCAGATGATAGTTACAATTATTTCTTGAGTGTTTTCTCTGATTTGTATGAATTTCTCTTGTTCAGATGAGCATGAAAAAGAAGTGTAAAAAACCTTGGATCACCCAGGGTCTTCTGAAGTCTATAAATTACAATTGTATATACATTAAACATAGAAATGAGGCAAATAGAAAGAAGTATGTAGGCTATAAAAACGTATTGTCTACTTTAGTCCGTACAATAATAAGAAAAATTTTTATGATGATGTTTTTAAAAATACTGAGAGAGATATTCGGAAGACTTGGTCTCACATAAATGAGTTACTTGGGAGGGGAAAAAGAGATCTCATACCAGATGAAATGTTCCATGGAGACACACACTTCAAATCAGACTTATAGCTAAAGCAGAGTATTTAATAAGTATTTCATTAATTTGCCTGCAAGAATAAGCAGAGAAATTCCACCTGTGCAGACATCATTTGTAAATTATTTGTTAAATCAGGATAACTCGTCCTCTTTATTTTTGAGACCAACATGATTGTGTGCGTGAGATTTTGAAGTTTGCTTTGGCCTTAAAACCATCCAAGTCATCTGGCTCAGATGATATTTTTCCTTATTGTATTCATGTTATTGCAGATCCGCTTTGTGACATATTCAATAAGTCAATGTCTCAAGGTTTGGTTCCTAACACGTTAAAGATAGCAAAAGTAGTTTCAGTGTACAAAAAGAATGATCGTAAATGCATTGAGAATTATAGACCCATTGCCTTGTTACCAATATTCTCAAAGATTCTGGAGAAAATAGTTTATGAAAGATTGAATGACTTTTTGCTTCTTAATAATATTTTGATCTCCCAGCATTTGGCTTTCGTAAAAATTGCTCCACTAGTATGGGTGTTTTAAATTTAGTAAATACAATCAGTAGTGCAATTGATGATGGGAAGTACTGCCTTGGTGTATTTTTAGATTTGTCAAAGGCATTTGACACTATTTACCACAATATACTCTTAAACAACCTTGAACGCTATGGTGTTCGAGGAGTAGCCGTTGGAATTGGTTTAAAAGTTACTTGGAAGAAAGATTACAATTTGTTGTTGTTAATGGTGCCAAATCACAATCCAGTAATGTAACTTATGTTGTACCACAGGGATCTGTTCTTGGTCCGTTACTGTTTTTGATTTATATAAATGATATCATTAATTCGTCTCAATTATTTACTTATTCTCTTTTTGCTTATGATACATGCTTATTATATTCTCACAGGAATGTTCACACTCTAATGCAGTCAGTTAATTCTGAAATTTGTAAACTCTTTGCATGATTTTGCTGTAACAAACTGTTATTAAATACTGGTAAAACTAAACGTGTATTATTTAGATCTAGAGAGAAGAAAATCCCTGAAATGTTATTCCCTTAGATGTTGGTGGTCACCAGATCAACCGCAGTCAACATGTGCAATTCCTTAGGGTTACAGTTGGTTGATGAATTTTTATCTTGGAAAGAACAACTTAATAACATATGTATTAAGGTGTCTCGCAGTGTTGGTGTAATATCCAAACTTCGTTTCTTCCTTCCCCAGTATACCCCAGTTACTTTATACAATGCAATTGGTATGCCTCATTTGATGTATTGCAATATTGCTTGGGGACACACAGGGTAGGTCTCATATACATAAGTTGTATGTTCTTCAAAAGAAAGCTGTCAGGTACATAACTATAGATCACCTAGTACTCCTTTGTTTTTGCAGCTACATATTTCGCGTTTGATGAAATGGTTTCTCTTCAATGCTTAGTATTTATGTTTAAATGTCGATCTCTTCAATATACATTTTTGTCTAATGTGTTTGTAGAAAATTCTTCCATTCATCGTTATAATACTCGCCAGAGTAACCTCATCCATCAGCCATATGCAAGAACACAAACTACCTTAAATTCATTCAGAATAGTCTGTGTTAAAGAGTGGAATAAGTTAATAAGTTAAATAAGTTAATATAATTAATTCCACTACACTGTCTCGATTCAAAATTTTGTGTAAAAGACACCTTTTCGACAGACGGAAATTAGGTACATGAATGTATAGAAAATGAGATGAGGTAGCCATGTGTCAAGTGTGCATGCATGTGTGTATGCGTGTGTGTGTGTGTGTGAGTGTTTGTGTGTGTGTGTGTGTGTTGTGTATGGGGGGAGGTGGTATACGTGTACTTGTCTGCATTTATTATGTTGTATAATTTGTACATTATGTTATATTCCATGTAAATATGTTACACCTTGCCATATACTGTAGCGTATTGTGTAAAGGGACCCCGTCCACAAACTGTGCTTCACTAAGGTCCCAAACCTGTCATTCTAAATTTTTACAGTTATGTCTTGTATTTTTGTTATGTCTGATTTGGTTTGAATAAACTGAACTGAACTGAACTGAACTAAACTAAACGTAAATTTCGGAATTCTTACGAACAGTGTTGAGCTTTGACCGAAAGATCGGTCTGTATCTGTCCGTCGGGGAATGTTCCGCGGAGACTGCGTCTGGCTTCACTGATCCCAAAAAATAAAAGACTCCTCCGGACAGAAGGATCTTTCTGTCTTATGTTGAGCTGCGAAGTCGGATCGTTTGGGAAATACGCTTTCGTATGGTAGCGGAAAATCGCAAAGTAAGAAACGGAAAATGTTCGGAGTGGTCACTATTTTACCATGGGGTCAAAACTTCAAGGTCACACAGAATTTGCAAGGGTCAACCGATTATCACCAAAATCTAATCTATTCTTTCCTGTCATTATCCAAACATTCCCTGAACATTTCGTGCAAATCCGTTCACCCGTTCTCTTGTGCACAAACAAACAAACAAACATACGGAACCCTTTACATAACCCCCTGCCGATTTTCATCGGCGTAGGTAACAATAGGGAGCTTTAGATTTTAGACGCGCGGACGTCCAGAGGGAAAAAACATGTTCTGAGCGTGCGCAGAAGCGCGCGTCAAGTCGATCTACTTTTAACGTGCGTCGCCTGAGTTTCACTACGCGTACTGGGCAAAGAGGTATTATTAGGCAAAAAAAAAAAAAAAAAATTGTTGCATTGGCGTAACCCGCCCGACCCTAAAAATTCCGCCGACCCTATGTTTTTTTATCTTTTTTTTTTTTTGCTATCGATATAAAATATCTTGTTGATTGCGATCGCGATCGCACAAACCCGGAAGTGGAAACGGCTCTGGGGATATCGGATGTACGAGGGAGAGATCTAGCGCCTCGCATATAACCTTCCTTGATCAGTACGTCATCTGTTTCCAACACGGACACGTACTCTAACAAGATTTATTGAGTATTCAGTGTATACGTAGCATTCAGACTGCGATGTATTGTGCACAGTTTTGCCATAGGTTTCTTGTGTGGAGAACTTACACGAATCTGTATATGTGGGACTGTAATAGAGATCGCCGTGTGCGATGAAAAGATCGTACATATGGGTCAATTTGCATCTATCTTATCTAAGTCAAAATAGTAAAATATGAAGTGAAAACATTCAGGATAGGGATTTCAACATCTTTAAATTCTGTGAAGGGGTATAATTCCAGTAATATCGGCCTCATAAATGATTTGTAGAATAGATGAACACAGCACATTCGGTGCAGCAGTTGTAACTGTTTACTGAGCTGAGCACGAGTTTTACACGTAAAATGCAGGTAGCAAAAAAAAAAAAAAAAAAAAAAAAAAAAATCCGCCCGACCGACCCTATTTGAAAATCTCATGTTACGCCAATGCAACAATTTTTTTTTTTTTTTGGCCTTAGTTATCCCCTGCTTGTTCACGAAATACAGGCAAATATGGCAAATATCTACGGTCTGGTGCCATATTCCATGAGGCCGAAGGCCGAATGGAATATAGCACCAGACCGTAGATATTTCCCGTATTTCGTAAGAACAAGCAGGGGGTAACGATTTTATCTTTAAGTGTAAGTGCTAACCTTCTTCTCGCTGATTTCCCCTCGTAAATGATGTTGAAATCGCCGGCTGTCAGCCATGACCATGTTGACTTAGGCCTACGTTTCGCGAGCTGATTACTGCATGCATGCGATGCGCGCATACAAATACGTACACGTACACGCCATAAAATACTGCAGTGCATTAGCCAGATAGATATAAGTTGCTGTTGTTTATCAAGCGTCTAGTGGTCTCAGGTTATGTGCGCAATACGCTTGAGGACCGCGCGCTGTCCATTTGTTTTGTACAGGATTAGCGCGCACTTTCCTATAAGCGTCTTTGGTATGGTTGGGGCACCACCTATCATATCGACAGGGCACCTTCCCATCGACACCCTGCGTATCATGGCTGTTTGCGTATAGAACGAAAAAGTACGCGCGGGATTAAGTGTCATTAGCTATAAAAACAATAAAAACGAAGAAACGAAAATCAAACTCAAACAAACCAAGCTAAAAATTACACATCCGATCAGTAACGACGCATGGCTGTGAAATTCACGTGTATTACCTATGGCCTGTGAAATTCACGTGTATTACCTATGCTGTGAAATTCACGTGTATACCTATGGAGGAGAGGGGGTGCCGATCGCAAGGTTCCCTTTTTAGCTGCGCGAAGAAAACGGAACGCACGCACTAAAATTGCGCTATTTTAAAACGGAGATTCATAATCAACGAGACGGTCACGACATTCAAAACTGCAGTATTTATGGCATATTTGAGGTAAGAATTAGGCGGATTTGTATTATATTTTTAGAATAAACAAGCTACAGATCCTTAGGGTGTCGATACGTGGTACCCCCAACCCTATACACGCGCAGCTGGCTGTGTAATACAGTATCATGACGTCATATCACGTAATACGGGATATATTAAGTGGTTGATTGACCAATGAGATTACAGAATTCACGATCACTAAAAGATTGACCAATGAGATTACAGAATTCACGATCACTAAAAGATAATATATTTTATCTTTTAGTGATCGTACGCATTTGACTAAAACAACGGGACCATGCATCTTTAAATATTCATATCTAGTCCCAGTGGTGGATCCTGGAGAAGGCGCGCACCGGGCGCGCGCCCCTCTTTATTTTTATTTTTTGTTAAAACAAAAGAAATAAAGCGAAACATGGGGGCACGTGCGCCCCCTTTAATTTTGTATAGGTGCCTCCCCTTTACGGAATTCCTGGATCCTCCACTGAGTCCAGTCCATGTCTTACAGTGTCTGGTGTCTGGGGGCATCGAATGCCATTTCTGTTACTTTCTTGACTTGTTTCATTTTATTCGATTTTTTTTCTTTCTTTTTGTCTCTTCATCACAACAGCAGTGGATCACATTTCTCCAATGCCGCTTGGTATGGAAGACGAATCAATCGCAGATTCTCAGCTTTCAGCCAGCTCCTGCTATGGGTATAAGTTTTGTGCGACACTGGGTAGACTCAACCACCCTGCAAGTGAGTCCTTCCTATACCCTAACTGTGCTTTGTTCGCCCAAAGAATTGGTAATTGTCACCGTGTACATCCTATTGGAAAGAGAGAAAGGTCATTGAGGGCGGTGATTTGGCTCAGTCGGTAGCGCGTCTGCCTGAAGATCCAAAGGACCCGGATTCGATTCCCGAGTGTAACCACTGCCAGTGGACTGAGCAATGATGAAGTCTATGTGGCCAAGCCAGATTTTGGGGTTAACTTTGTTTAGCCGTCTGCCCAATATTTTTTCAATAATTTTACTCTATTTCGGGGATGCTGAATCCGAATCTGGATGATGTAACTCTTGTATCCTTGAGGGTTTTGAGATATTCAAGACGGCTGCCAAAATTAATTCCCAAAACAGATATTCATGTGTATTTTCTTCTATGGTTAAAAAAAAGTAAAACCATTGATGGTTTTTACTCTATTACGGGGTTGCTGAATACGAAACTTGAACATGATACTTCTTTTTTTTTTATCCTTGAGGCCATTTGAGATATTCAAGCTAAATATGGGCTATGCAGTATTCTTCTGAGGTGGAAAATGAAACAAGCAAACAAAAAGAGAGAAGGGGGATAGGGAAAGGGCGCCGCACTTCTTCATCCGATCAATATTGCCCAGTGAGCTTCCCAGCCAGGCCAAGTATGGGCGGATTATTAAGTGTTGATGAAAATGCTTGGAGAGATAATATCAAAGCCAAGTGCAGGCGTGTTGGGCATGGTCATCATTGAAGAAGAATGATTAGAAGGAAAAAACGAAAAAGAAAACAACAAGTATTTTTCTGAACTTCTCAATCCAGACAGATTTGCTGCTAATTTCATGCATTACTATGTCATGAGACAATCTAGCGATATTCATTTAATATTTCAAGGGCATTATGTTTACGAAGCTTTAGTGAAACGAGCTAAGCTATCATAAAATATAATATCAGTAAATCTAGTCAACTGCATGGGACTTACTTGTGTTTAGGAGTATAGTAGCGACATTTCACGTCCTTTCCAGGACGCTTCATCAGGCCAACTGATCTTCGGCGGCAATTGGTTGTTGACCCGTGACAGGGAAAGCGCCGAGGAATCTTCCGAACTGCCGAATTGTAGGCTCTGGCTATAAAAGTTGTGTTGCAAGCCCCCTCCTCGGTTTAGGGGTGGCTCCTCCCTTTTTATGTAGATAGCCTCTTTGACTCCTGTCTACTTTACCTAGATGACTGAGAACGTTCATAGACATAACCTAAGCTGTCTTTCTTTATCTTCGAAAAGCTATTTGACATTTTATGGAATTCTTTTCCATGATTGCAATTACTTCTGCAGGCGGCGGTCACAGAGGGGCGTGGAGTGCGGCAGGAGATGACCAGTCGCCATGGATACAGGCCGACCTATTGAAGAACTCCCTGATCACCGGGGTCATCACTCAAGGTCGATACCCGGACGGCTCGCAGTGGGTGACGAGTTACCAGGTGCAATACAGACCAGACGGGGAGTCCCAATTCTTGAATGTTTCCGCTAACGGAATGAAACCGCTTGTGAGTCGAATGAAGTCATATGAATGAATGAATGAATGAATAAATAAATAAATAGATAAATAAATAGATACATACATACATACATACATACATATACGTATGTGTAGATATAGATATAGATAAAGATATAGACATAGACATAGATAAAGATATAGATATAGATTTAGATTTAGATTTAGATTTAGATATAGATATGGATGTAGATGTAGATAGATATAGATATAGATATAGATAGATATAGATGTAGATATAGATATAGATATAGATATAGATATAGATAGATATAGATATAGATATAGATATAGATATATATCGTCGCTTGGGTGACCAGAACTTGTGTCTCAAATTTTGTTGAAAATAACTTTTTTTTTTTATTATTAATGGTCAGATAATCAGATAAATGATGTCCTTTCTAACTCTCTGCTCACCTACCCCATAAATTTAGCCACTACGGTATGTCAGAGGAACGGCTATCCCATTTGATAAAGTGCTTGGCTGTCATGCTTGTTTGGGTTTTTTCCTTCTCTCTCTCCTGAACATTTGACACTTTGTAGACACAAGGTCTTGTCCCTTCAGCATCGATATGCTCACATGTTTACATTATACCATAAACTATAGCATAGCATGTATTTAATTAGTGGTATCAACAGTTATCACATTGACTGGCCATGATAACCACTCATGCAGTCTCGAATTTTAAATTGCAAACACACACACACACACACACACACACACACAAGTGGTTTAATTACATGGATCATCCCTCATCTCTCACATTTGACACTACAATTTTGTCACACATACACATCTAAACATGCAAACTCTTTATATTAAAGAGAAGTTGAAGTGCACTCGCTTTATTCAGCTAAACTGACAGTATGAATTCACAAATGGAAATTTGTATGCTTATTGAAAACTATTCGAAGCTGGCTTTATTTCTAAATCGATCGATATATCGTTCCGTATTTACGGACCTCTGGAGAAGACTATTGTCCTTGAGATATTTGTTCTAAAGTTAGATAACACTCCAGGCGTTAAGAGTGTTATGATCATGTACGATTCGATAAGAAAAAAAAAATGTTGGAGGGAATTAAGCCTAATGTTCATCAACATGCGGATGTTAACAAGGTTATATCTAACCGTATTATGAATATTTAGGAGCGTCAAGTGACAAATAATAGACAATGCGTGGGCGATTAATAGCATCTATAAAACGTATTATTCGGATGATCCTAATGGGAGAAATGATTAAAGTATGCTTTAGCATAACTACAATATATCTTGAGGAATGTCTCCAGTGATATAGGATTTCAATCATTTAGCTGTTTATAGTAATTACGATAACATAATATGACACTTTACCGTGCCTTGGGCAAGATGAGAAATTGTCGTCAATATCATATTGATGTATACCAAAGAATTTTACACAAGATATAAGAGAAACCGTATCTATCATTAGAGTATACAACAGCATTTTCATCAAATTTCTTCGTTAGATACCATAAACTGGGTTTCAGTAACATATCACTCAATACATCACTCAAATGAACCAGTTCATGATAAAAATAATTCCGTTGCGTGCAGATGCTTGAAACAAGATAAATGAAATGAAATGAAAATTATCGTTCAGCATGAGCACACTAGTGTCATCAGCGAAAAAACAAACAAATTAACAAACTTAACAGCAACCTACAACAGCAAAAAGGGAATTAACTTCAAGATTACGTGAGTTAATATCTATTTGTGTAAATCACACAAACAATAATTATCTGAGATTGAAACCCTAGGGCACTCCATATCAAACAGCAATTATACTGATGATTAAAAACGACAACTAAAGAACTGAAACTAAAAGAGATTGGGCAAATGATATCTGAATGATACTCTAGTAAAACACTATGCGCTAGGGCTATTCCCCCTATTTTTCAAGAAGTACAATGTAATGATCAAAAGTGTCGGCGCCCGTAACTACGGACTCAATTACTGCGACAAGATCAGTGAAACATCTATAAAGCCTTCACTGAGTGTATAATCAGACAACCCGTGTGCTTTGTTTCCTGTTTATTTTTTTTTTTCATTGCTTAAGTTCATGGCCAAAGCCATATGACGACCCCCTACTAAAGGGAACTAAATAAAGTATCATTGTCATGTGAACGTAGAAATGTGCATATGCCTGCCAGAAATACCACGATGTCCCACAACAGGGGCGGATCCAGGAATTCCGTAAAGGGGAGGCGCCTTTACAAAATTAACTCTATAACATATGCAATGGCGGAAACCTCCTATGTGCCACATTATTCCGAAAAGCCAATGTAGTCATGCTTTCAAAAAAAAAAATGACCAGTAGCTACATTACCGAAACGGCATGACTTTTGCACACAAAACAGTGACAAAAACTTTAGAATTTTCACGCATATCAAGTAGGGAACACCGCTTGATAGTCAATCACCACACAAAATGTAAGCTATATGTAAGAGGAACTTAAGGACCGTTTTTATTGTACTGTGGTATTTGGCGATTTATCGATCGGTTTGGGCGGGGTTTGTGCGTTTGAGCAGAATATGCGAAGTTGGCACGCCATCGACTGATTTTTGCGAACGTGTCATATAAAGAGTTAAAAGGGGGCGTCAAGGCCCCCCCCCCCCCATTTTCTTCTTTTTATCTCTTGTGTTTTAACAAAAATGAAATAAAGAGGGGGCGTGCGCCCGGTGCGCCCGCCTCTGGATCCGCCACTGCACAATGTGTCATACAGGGTGTTTGCGATGTGTTCATAACAGTCGACTCTGTGAGCACACTATGTCCAGCCCAAGACCTTATGTTTAGATATTCATTTATGTGAACACGTTCATTATGAGCACCCTCGTGGAAATAAATATCTAATTATAATATTTGATTTGTTTAAAGGACAAGTTCAACTTCATAAACATAAGGATTGAGAGAATGTAGCAATCAGAACGCATCATTGAAAGTTTGAGGAAAATCGGACAATCTGTTCAAAAGTTATGAATTTTTGAAGTTTTTGTGCAGTAACCGCTGGATGAGAAGACTACTGCAGTGTATGAATAACTTTGATGTCACATGCGTACAATAATATAAGGAAAATATAAAGAGAATTTCACAAAATTTAATCTTTTGAAAAAAGTACACATTCCCCTGACTCGTTACTGACATATGTTATTGGTAATATTATTCCCCCTGCCTTTAGAAAGAGGCAAGTCAAGTGCTCTTTTATTATGCGGAAAAAGTGAAATATGTTGAATTTTCTTTACATTTTCTTTATACTGTTGTACGCATATGACTCACAAGTTGTAATAGTCTCCTGATCCAGCGGTTCCAACACAAAAATTTAAAAATTTCATAACTTTTGCATCGATTGTCCAATTTTCCTCGAACTTTCACTGATGTGTTCTACTGATATTGCTGCATTCTCTCAATCCTTATGTTTATGAAGGTGAACTTGTCCTTTAAGATCTATTAGTGGAAAAGTGAGCAAAGAAAATGGGTTTCCATCGCGATTCGAACCCGAGACCTCCGGATTGCTAGCCCGGTGCTCTACCGACTGAGCTATAGAAAGCCCTAGTTCAGTCTTCGTCCCAGAAACCCTAAATTCTCAATGCTCGGATGGTCAGAAGCTATAGCAGTGTGTTTGTGTGTGGCACACACGCACACACTTGAACCTGGCATAAACCCGAAGGATAATTCAACATGGAGATAAATGCGAGGGATCACCGAAGTGATGCAGCTTTTTGAGTATGTAACAAATGAAGACAGAATAAACTGACCAGAAAGAATATAATTTATTAGTGGAAAAGTGAGCAAAGAAAATGGGATTCCATCGGGATTCGAACCCGAGACCTCCGGATTGCTAGCCCGGGCTTAATAATGTCCCAATTTGATCTCTTTTAGTGTTCAGAGTCGATTACGGGAACAAAAATGGCATGCGGAAGGTTCAATAATAGGGTCAGCATAGCATAGGGTCTAACGGTATTGAGCTTTCATTCCTGTTTACAGAACTTCACCGGTAACACGGACAGGACCACACCGGTGAAAAATGACCTACCCATAGCTGTAATCGCCCGCTACGTTCGGATACTGCCAATCACTTGGAACAACGAAGTCAGCATGCGATTCGAGCTGTTGGGATACAGTATGTCATTAATGTGTTTGAATATGTGAAAAGTGTATTTGTAACGAGATTAGTGGTCAAATTGATATCACGTGACTTCCAATAATTTTATAACATTTCACGATAGTGAATAATAATAGGCCTACATTTTGAACTTTGCACGGGGAGTACCGTGTTGATACACTTCTTACAACTACAAATTCTACTTGCTCTTCAATGCACATTAATCAATATACCTGCCGAGAACACACTATGTTCAGCCCTCGTGTAGTTAGATTATACATTGTATATACAAACGCATAATATATTATGTACAAAGGTGATGCAAATCACGATATTTATCTTTTGTTGAAAAGTCAAAAGCTTCATTTTTGTATATTTCCCTTCTTTCCTCTGCATCTTATACAGATCATTGTGTTTCTCTGTTGGCTGGCTTTCTCAGTTTTTTTTTTTTTTTTTATAGTTTCAGTTTACAAGAGAAGATAAGACCCCCTTACTGACGAATTGGAACCAGACAACTGTTTTAGTTAAAAAAAAAAAAAAAATTGTCTATAGAGAATTATGAATAACTTAAAAAGTATTCTATGCAGTCCCTGACGTGAACACTCCTGTTCGAGTAATCAAAGCATTTTACTTCATCTTTTTTTTTTTCATATCGTGTCTTCTTCCCCAGACAATTCGTCCTTTTTGGAATCAAACGCGACGATACCATGTAACCTGACTGGCATGGCCATACCCTGTGACGAGGGAAATGGCGGCTGCATCTTCGCAGAGGGCGCTATTAAATGCGAATGTATAGCCGACGGCTATCACCTCGCTGCAGATAATGTGACGTGTGAAGGTAAACCGTATGACAGTGAAACCATGCCTTTCGTGCCGAAAGCGAATATATCTTATTTTGTATTTTCAGGGATGGGAAATATATAGGATAGAAGAAAATGTCTGAAAGGAGGAAAAGAGAGGTTTGCCAAGATAATAACAATGACTGTCTTCAGCTGAAAGAAAATCTGTTTGGGTCCCTTTTCAGTTGCTTTTATTATTTACAATCATGTATGCCTCTTTTGATTACCCTTTCAAGATAAATCATTGTTACTGTACATTAAGCGGAAATCAAATTACAATTTCTTTGTTTCTTTATTTGTTCTAGTGAACGGTGTAAGCGGAAACATAGTGGAAACGCGCAGGGCAAACATGTGCGCTATAATGCTTTATATTACTTTTAAATTTTGCTCTCTCTCTCTCATGTTTATGCGTAGCATTATAAAAGGCTGACAGAAACGATATGCTCTGCATTTTTGACCGTAGAACATCTTTATTTAATTCTACGCTGTATAGGGCCTATGTCATCTACAGATTCATTTAATCCTAATAACATGTTGCTGACTATCGAGCCAGCTAATCCATGTGATGTAAACGGGGCAATCTACCCATGTGACCGAGTAAATGGGGAATGCCACTTTCAAAAGCAGTCTTTCACATGTCTCTGTAAAGAAGGGTTCCAGTTCGGACCGGACGGGGTGATTTGTGAAAGTACAAAATCCATTTTGTGTGCATGAAATGTCAGTACTCATACTACTGATGCATGAAATTGTTAAATTGTAACAGTAATGTGTTCGTTTTGTTTAAATTCTACTTTTTAGTAGGACCTGCTATGATCAGAAGATCAGACTATTTCGAGGCTTCAAAGTAATAAAATACAAGAATCACACTCTCGCTGAAATGATAGTAAAATTTGACATCGTAACAAAAACGTGGCGAACAAGGACCTATGAAAGAAAGGTTTAACGCTCCCTGTTGGAAAGAACAAAGTGTCCTACAGTCTGTTCACAGTGTGTCCACATAGTCGACTATGTGAAAACGCTCGAATTTCACAGTATAAGGATGATTTCACACTGTGGCGTGGTTTTTAAAGAGTGTTCCCATAGTAATGTTCTGTTTCACACTGTGAATTAATGACTCACAATGTGTTCGCGATGTTAAAACGCTCAAATATAACAACGTGAAGACATTTCACATTATGTTCCTAATGTGTTCACACTGTGTTTTATACACTGTGTTTCACACTGTTCTTTTCAGCATGGCTGGTACGACATACTTCTCCCTTGGGGCCGTGGAGGCCTCTTTTCTTTCGTGGAGTAATAATCACCATTATTTTTTTCATTTTGTCCCTGTTATTTTTTTTTCTCAATAACCAGTGACTGGAAACAACCCATGTCTTCTCAGTGGGGAGGCGTATCCTTGTGACGTCAAGAGAGGAGGATGTGTCTTCGACGAAGAGTCCGGCCACCGCTGCACGTGTCAAGATGGGTTCGAACTCGACGAAGATGGCGCCTCTTGCAATGGTACTTTATTTCCTCTATCATTTAACACAATGAATAAAATGAAATAGCTAACTAACCAATCAATATGCTTGTATTTCCCCATTTATTATCTTCATTCATTATACTTATAATTCACTTACTATACTGTAGTTATACTGTACTCTATTAATATTACATCATCTCAAACATTGCATATAATGTATAGGTCCTACATCTATCATCGCTGTCGTTACATATTCAACGTAAGAATTTGGTGGTAGCAAAGCAAAAATAAAATCTTACTTTAAAATATGGGATGCCAAGCCGAAGTGTTAGAAGAAATGTGATAACTTTTTCTGTGGTGTTATCAAAACTAAAGCAATACAAACGCAGTCATTTGTAATGCTCATACTCATACTACTGATACATGGAATTGTTAAATTGTAACAGTAATGTGTTCGTTTTGTTTAAATTCTACTTTTTAGTAGGACCTGCTATGATCAGAAGATCAGACTATTTCGAGGCTTCAAAGTAATAAAATACAAGAATCACACTCTCGCTGAAATGATAGAAAAAATTGACATCGTAACAAAAACGTGGCGAACAAGGACCTATGAAAGAAAGGTTTAACGCTCCCTGTTGGAAAGAACACAGTGTCCTACAGTCTGTTCACAGTGTGTCCACATAGTCGACTATGTGAAAACGCTCAAATTTCACAGTATAAGGATGATTTCACACTGTGGCGTGGTTTTCACAGAGTGTTCCCATAGTAATGTTCTGTTTCACGCTGTGAATTAATGACTCACAATGTGTTCGCGGTGTTAAAACGCTCGAATATAACAACGTGAAGACATTTCACATTATGTTCCTAATGTGTTCACACTGTGTTTTATACACTGTGTTTCACACTGTTCTTTTCAGCATGGCTGGTACGACATACTTCTCCCTTGGGGCCGTGGAGGCCTCTTTTCTTTCGTGTAGTAATAATCACCATTATTTTCTTCATTTTGTCCCTGTTATTTTTTTTTCTCAATAACCAGTGACTGGAAACAACCCATGTCTTCTCAGTGGGGAGGCGTATCCTTGTGACGTCAAGAGAGGAGGATGTGTCTTCGACGAAGAGTCCGGCCACCGCTGCACGTGTCAAGATGGGTTCGAACTCGACGAAGATGGCGCCTCTTGCTATGGTACTTTATTTCCTCTATCATTTAACACAATGAATAAAATGAAATAGCTAACTAACCAATCAATATGCTTGTATTTCCCCATTTATTATCTTCATTCCTTATACTTATAATTCACTTACTATACTGTAGTTATACTGTACTCTATTAATATTACATCATCTCAAACGTTGCATATAATGTATAGGTCCTATATCTATCATCGCTGTCGTTACATATTCAACGTAAGAATTTGGTGGTAGCAAAGCAAAAATAAAATCTTACTTTAAAACATGGGATGCCAAGCCGAAGTGTTAGAAGAAATGTGATAACTTTTTCTGTGGTGTTATCAAAACTAAAGCAATACAAACGCAGTCATTTGTAATGCCTTTGTGTTTGTGACAACATGAAATTGCAGGTAAGGCCCTTTTTGTCTCATGACTGACATTGGTCTGTTATTCATGCCGATTAACATACAGTGTACATGATAAATGCCAAGTTGTTATTTCAAGTTGGAGTCAGAATTAATGAACTGCATCTCCCTTAATCAAATACCACAACCTCGGCTTTTTTTTTTTTATGCTGAAAAAGAACAAAAATTTGCCTTGTCTTATTTCATATAATGTTTAATATAATCATTTATTCCTTATGTGAGTGTGAACATGTCAGTAATCATGCTATATTTCACATCTACTCTAGCTCCCTCTACGGCGGCCGAATATTGCAACGGCCGTCTTGTCCGTCAGAGATACGTCGGTGCCGTGATTTTTCTCTGTCTCGTCAGCATCATCCTTTTCATCGTCCTGATCATCGTCCTTTGCAGAAAATGGGACGGCGACAAGAAATCTTCGGCGTAAACTAATGTTTGACATATTTTTATGCTTGTGCCCAGGAAAACGGTTTTTGATGAGATTTTGGCTCGAGGTCTATAAGATCTGGTGAAGGAAAACAGTTAGTTCGATCAAAGAGATGGTGGAATTCTTATTCATACTCCAGAATTGCTTCCGATGAGGGGACAATTAGAATACCTGTCCTGTAGTGTCATTTGGAATTTTCCAAGTAGTGAGTAGCTATTGTGCATTGTATTAGTGTTACTGAAACGGCAAAACAGGTATTTCATTAAGGCATTATTTACCATTTGCAGATGAAACAAAAACCCAGATTCAGAGTCA
Organism: Diadema setosum; assembly: GCF_964275005.1. Taxonomy (NCBI): domain Eukaryota; kingdom Metazoa; phylum Echinodermata; class Echinoidea; order Diadematoida; family Diadematidae; genus Diadema; species Diadema setosum. The sequence goes on along the minus strand of NC_092699.1, from coordinate 24,138,149 downwards.
GAGCTTTGAAATAGTTCTAAAATGTGAGTTAGCGACAGAAACAACCAATGTAAAAATTGTAATGATTTATAATCTGCGTTAAGTATTGTTAAATATACAAAATGTGAACAATAGTAATAATAAAATTATTTCTAGACTAAACCGTCTACAGTTATGGTTTAGTAAGAAAAATAGTGATATCTCCTTGTATTTTAGTCTTTTGGCGATTTTTTTTTTATATGGTAGGATATTTTTTGATACAAGTGGCCTACACATTATTCAGCAAATGTGATAACTCGAACATTTTTTTAATCACTGCCCCAATGATAAACAATACCTTTATGCGTAATTTCTTGAAAAAGGTTGTAGGAATTTGTCGACGTAGAATGCCTATATTAACTACCTATCAAGAAAGAAATTGTTATCTTCAGGAAAGGAATAAAGAGAAAATGCAAAGAGTCATCCTTCGCTCTAAGCATACCCATTATTATAGGGCTAATTGGAAGCAGTTGCGGTTGTCGAGATGACATGACGACCCAGGAGCTGAGTTTAAGGATATTACTGTCTCTGACATTAAATCACGGCATGACTATTGTTACTGATACTTTAGTTTTCGTACTATTTAAGTAATGTTGACAATAATGCTTTTGTCATAAGAGTTAATGCTTTTATTCAACGTAGATACATTCTTTCTTTTTATAGATATGTTATATGCATATCTTTCTTTTTTAATGAGGGATCCACGTCTACAAGCTATACTTTTTAATCGATCACTGTTTTTCATCACTTTATTTACATCTTAATGCCATTATACAAAGTATGCATTGTTTTTTATACTCTTATACATTTTTCGCACATAAATTTAGTACTATTCTTTATAGTGTATATTTATCATACTTCTTTTCTTATTGCTTGCATACATTTTATTATGTATCGCCTTTTGTTTAATGTATAGGGAAAATGAACTGATACTGAAATAAGGACCTATTACAGTAAAAAATTGGTGCTTAAAAGTCAAGGCAATGTGCATGTTGAGGGATTACGGGTGGTTTTAGGAGGGTAGAGGAAATCATAGATGTACATACGTGGACCGGGACGAGTATCGGCTCGTTTTGTTTGGACCAAAAAGGGATGGTATCGGTTCGTTGTGTAAGATGCTACGATAATTATGTCTGAGGACATTAGTTCTCCATCGCATCTGCTGTTAGAAGCTAAAGTAGCTATATTTTCAATTAATACTACTTCAGATTTTTTTCAATTTCATAATATTTCTGCAAATTTTTTTCTTTAACGGTACACTACACCATGTTCAAACAAAAATTCATCAATCTCATGAACATTTTCAGCAAATCAGAATTAGTAAAAAAAAAAAAAAAAGAGTCAAGTTTTAATAAGCAAATTGGAAGTAAATCATTGAGATACACAATGCAGGAGATTGTTGCATTTTCGACATGTTGCGACATGTTCCATGTAGGAGCTTATAATGATGCTTGGCTTTTCCTCGTGATGTTTATGGGGAGTATATTCCACACAGTGTCATCAGGTCTATAGTGTTGTAAGGATCCGCGAGCTAACAGAATATTGGGTTATTCAAATAAATGTTATTGTGGGTAGCACGTGTTGGGTATGAAAGGTTTTTTTTTTTTTTGATATGAATAATAATCGGTAAAAGCTTGAGCATGTTAAGATGTAGCAAGTTTTTCGTGCAATCAAACATATACAGATGTGTCTGTTACAAAAAGCACTGACATCATCTAATATGAGAACTTTTAATTGGTGAATTAAAGGATCAATATGTGTTAGAATGCGAGAATTTTGTACAGCCTTCTTCCCATTAACATGAGACTATCTGAGCATGGGTGTGTGTAATATACCGCCCCTCTAGTAAGAGGCAAACACTCAACTCACTCAAGTAAACCTGGTAAAAGATCCCGCTTTAATCATTCATCGAAAAGAGCAGGGTGCGTAACCCGGTGAAGTGGTCTCGTCTCACATCAGACTGGACCCAAAGGAAAAGCAGCTAGTGCAGCTGAATATGAGCTATCCAGTCATCTTGTCAGATGGAAAAAATGAAACAAACAAACAAACAAACAAACAAACGAAATGCTATTCTATTCAACATGGACTTACACAAATTCCCCATCAATGAGACTGCAGTGTATGCTAAGTAAAGGGTTATTAGAGTAAAAGGGATTAAAAGCAATTAAAAACAAAACAAAAAACAACAGCAAAAACAAAATGTATTATGAGGGGTCGAAAATGGGTCGGATAATCTATAGACCTAACGCTGCTTAGTCAGGTGGCAAACTCGGCAAACTTTATGGTTCAAATTAATTAAAGGGATGGTATAGCATTCGTGGAGATGAGGATTTGGCTTTTAACTTTCTGCGAGATAGCAAGAAACCACTTCTGAAATAATACAGAGCATAAATACTGTTCTATAAGAGAAATTCAAAATTCATCAGATGAAAATCGGTCTTGGAATGACTGAGACATCTAAAAACAAGGTAAAATTAAAGGTGCGTCTCACCGTTTATTAGGATTGCTCTGTTTTGGATATCTCGGCCATTTCAAAACCAAGTTTCATCAAATAAACGTTGAATCCCTCTTGGAATAAGCCAGTTCGGGGTTAGCTCATGGGCACATCGGTACAAATGACCTTTCTTCTTTCTCGGTTGATTAGGCACTCTACGAGTTTTCAAGCGATAGAAGGTATTTCAGCTTACCCGACGTAACAATTTATGGAATTCATCAGTCATGTTCAAACAAAGAATGAACTTGCGTAGACCAGGTGACCAGAATGATCCACAATTAGCACTTTGGAAAGCATCCATTTCATTATTTCGCATTGAATGTATTAACAATCTTTTTCTATTGATACTGTCAAATACCGTTTTTGCTGTCAGGTGGATGTGCTGGCAAGCACCACTCATAATGATCACTTGAATAATTATTACATCACAGACATGACAGATGCTTATCTCAGTGAATAAAAAGGCAACATGGTCTGCTGGTACTGATGACCTTTTTCTGCTCATGCTCAAAGTGGAACCCCGAACTGGCTTATTAAATGCTCTTTCATAATTATTTCATAAGAGGTTACTCATTATCCCACCAAAAAATCTTAGAAACCTGAAGTTAGGTCTGAACCAAAACTATACGACCAAGGTAAACCGTTTTAAATTCTTGCGTAGAGATGGTTTTATTGCAACTGACATGACTGATTGACAAAATTGTCCTTCATCATCTCGACATACAATTCATTAATTTGAATGAATACGCAGTGTCCTCCGGGATTACAGCCGCACTGTTAATAGCTGTCGGGCGAAAGCTCTGTAGTCGTGGTAATTTGGAGAATGTTGGTTCAAGCCCATCCCGAAAATGTATATCCTCATGCATGGCATTTTTTTAATCACGGCTACAACCAGAAATCACTCAATAATCGATGCTTATTAACGCCGATAAAGGGCAATAAATTTGATAATCAGTTGCAATACTTATGGTCGTCTATGCAAGCGAGCATAAATCAAACTTGTTTTAAAGTTTTAGTAAAAAAAAAAAAAATAAAATGTGTCCAGGCAGGTAATTATTGCTACACATCTTTGAGGGGTTTTGAGTATATCTATGCAATTTCCCGAAGAGATAATTTTTTAGTATGCAGTTTCTCGAAGAGAGAGCGCCAGGGTCTACCAGGAGCCGGGTAACGTTTTATTTCATTCTATTTGGTTTTCATTTGTGTGTGTGTGTTTTTTTTTTTAAGGGGGGGGGGGGTGCTGCGCGTAATTGGTACCGCTACCCCCCCAAAAAAAAATATATATATATGTGTATATATATTATACATAATTATATATATAAATGTATATATATATATATATATATATATATATATATATATATATATATATACATATATATATTATATATTATATTTATATTTATATTGTGACGAACTCGCCTTCGTGTCGTGATTGTGGGAGTATTTGACTGTCTGTACAAATGCCGTGTCAGGATGGCCGAGTAGGCGGGGTTCGTTTTGTTGCAGTTTGCAACGATCCCTTTATATTATCAAAACTACTAATCTGTGTCTACCATGTAATATGTTGTGTCGAAGCAGCTCACCAACACAAGCGGAACACATACCAAGTTCAGCATCACTGAAATTAATGTCACTCCAAAGCGTCACTTGTAGATGGTGTTAAATTGGTACACCTGATTTTGTTACCAACTTTTGTTACCAACTTTTGCTATACCAACTCAGTCACGCTAACGTGGTACACCTTTCTCAACCATGTGGTGGCACAAATGTCGTTGGTGGGCACGGGGTGTAAGTGCTAAATCGCACCGTTACCAACTTCTCCCACTTCATCTGGCGACTACTGGAACTTGGATTGGGCACGGGGCATATGCGACCAGCCACATTACCACTTCTCCCGAAATCCAACGGCGACGACTGGAACTTGGATTGGGCACGGGGCATATGCGACAAGTCACATTACCACTTCCCCCGAAATCCAATGACTTGCTAGTTGTCGCCTCAGGAACGGTCCTCCAGCTCGGGATTATGTTCTACCACTCTGCAAACCGTTGAATACAGCAGCATTTACAAGAAGACACAGTCAACAATTGAGGAATGCATGTACAGTTCTTTAGGCATCAATAACAGAAACTTCAACAAGGTATATGTTTGACGTGACCGAGCTATTAGCCTTAGACTAAGTCATGAGGCGGCCAGTTTAATGCTACCTCCCCGCATGGCAGCGTGCAATGCTGTGGGGAACAGGATGAGGAGCAAGGGTACAATTAAAGACCAAAAGTAAGGATAAACAAAAGAGAATGACTATTATATACTCGGGGGTACAGAAGATTCTTTTCACATATATTTATGTGTGTGATAAAATGAGAACAAGTAACCACATGCTGCACACTATAGTAGTTGCTCTAATTGACATGGTAGTGATAATGGGAATACGACATAATTTTAGGTCTAAAACATTCCGGTTTCCATAGACACGGGGAAAGATTTGAAAAATGGAAAACATGAATCAATTGCAATTCCTATGTGATATACCAGCCAGCTGCAACGCCGCATGAAAAAAAAAAAAAAGAAAGAAAGAAGGGGAAACTATGGCACTATAGGCGTTTTCACATCAGCCCGATAAAAATCCAAGCTCGAGATATCTTTTAATGTCCCAAGTCAGAAAAATAGCGCGCTATTTCGAAACATCGGGCTGATGTGAAAACGCCAATGTGACACGACCGAAGGTCTTACTAGAAGTGGAAGGAAAAACACGATGGGCAGGAATGTGAGAGAGCATGCAACTACATGTATATGCATAAGTCTGTTCACATGGCAACAACCGAGTAGTATAACAGAACAGCCATGAGCATAATAAAAAGGAATGTTAGTGCACTTGTGTATTGTAGCTATTCAATACATGCTGTCTGAGTTTACGCTTAAAGGATGATAATGAAAAACAGCTTTTAACTTCTGGTGGGAGATCATTCCAATATTTTGGACCTGCAAACATAATTGTGTTTTTAGCGAAAATTGTTCGAGTGCGTGGAAGGTGATAAGCGTCACTCTGGCGAGTTGGATAGTGGTGGACAGAATTGTTTCTTATGAACATTAATGTAAAAAACATCTGGAAGATCTTTTGAGGAAAATTTATACATAAAAATGCCTAAGTTATAACCAAACAAATCTATCAATTTTAAAATTTTATTTTTCTGAAATCAGTCGTTTGAGATAAATACCCAGCATGGTTAATAGTTCTGATCGCTCGCTTTTGAAGAAGAAAAAGCGAATCCAGTAAGTATTTGGATGCGTTACCCCCACGCAAGAATTCCGTAGTTAAGATATGGGGAAATCATGGTTGAATATACAATCTGCAAAATATGGTTGGGCAAAAAATGTTTCAGTTTGTTTAGGAATCCTGTGTTTCGTGACAAAATTTTGCTTAAAAAAATTGAAGTGAGTTTTCCAGGAGAGGTCGCTATCGATATAAAGTCCTAAAACTTGGTACTCTCTACTCGGTTTAGATTAATATCATTAATCTTAACATCATCAGGAATAACTTGCAGGGAATTACTAAATAACATATAATGTGTTTTATCAACATTTAATGATAACTTGATAGCGTAAATCCAGGACTGAATAGATTTCAATTCATTATTCATTATACTTACAAGGGTATTGGGATTGCGGTGAGACAGAAATAAATTTGTATCATCAGCGAAGAAGCAAATAAAAGAAAGAATCTGTGACGAATTTTGGAGATCGTTGATGTACAGGACGAATAAAAGTGGGCCAAGAAGAGAACCCTGGGGGACCCCGCAAGAAGTTGACATCATACTTGACTCATAACCATTTATGTAAACAAATTGTTTTCTGTTTGTGAGATAATCTTTAAACCACTCTAAAGCCCTCCCACGGATACCGTAATGGCTTAACTTATAAAGCAAAATATAATGGTCAATGGTATCAAAAGCCTTCGAAAAATCGAGAAAAACACCGATGGTGTGGGAAGCATCATTTGAAGCATGATCTACTTTATCAATGAAGGCTAATAATGCGTGAGTTGTGCTATGCTGTTTTCTGAATCCAAATTGGAAATTGGAGAGAATATTGCAATTAATAAGAAATCTAAGAGTTCGTTTATAAACAAGCCTTTCCAGGATTTTCGAAACTGAAGTTAAAAGAGATATCGGGCGGTAATTATTCGCAAATTCTTTTGGACCCTTTTTGTACATGTGAACAACTCGAGCGATTTTCATTTTATCTGGGATTTTGCCACTAGATAAAGATTGACTGAAAATATAAGTGATCGGAGAAATTATTTCATTTATTATGTTCTTCAAAAGAAAAGCTGAAATACCATCATTACCTATACTTTTCTTAGTATTTAGGTTATCAAGAATTTCTTTGATTTCGTCTTCAACAATAGGAATGAAAAACATGGTTTGTGCATTCCTGTCTTTTAAAAAAGAATGAAAAGTTGTCTGGGTATTTGGTATTTTGCTGGCAAGGTCAGGTCCTAAGTTAACAAAGTAATCATTAAATACATGTAATTTTTGGCCATTTCCTGTGGATCATCAACTTGATGACCGTCATTCAAAATATGAGTAGGGGAATTTGTAACAGCGCTGGATTTCAAAGCTGTGTTTATCACCCTCCACGTAATCTTAGGCCCGAATTCACGAAGGTGGTACAAATGAAACCATGGTTTAAACCTTGGACAAAAACCATGGAGCGCCAAGTGTCGCACGGAATATTTCGTTATGAAATTGGTCATTTCGTCACGAAATTGGTCATTTCGTCGACAAAATGACCGTTTCGTTAACGAAATTATCATTTCGTGGACGAAATGTTCATTTAGTTACAAAATGTTGTCATTTCGTTATAAAATCATCATTTCATGGACGAAATGACTGATTTCGTAACGAAATATTCCATGCGACACTTGGTTTTTGTCCACGGTTTAAACCATGGTTTCATTTGTACCACCTTCGTGAATTCGGGCCTTAAAGGTAGGGGATACCTTTTACAGACCTCCCAAAATGCAGCGAAACATTAAATATGAACCTCAGGGGACTTGTTTAGGCCACTGCTGAGAAATTTGGAAGTCAACAGTTATCTGCAATTTGAATAATGCACAAAACTCAACTACTCAGTAGTTCTGTGTGTCAGCCACACTTAAGCCTTTTTGTTGCAGTCTTCTGTATTTTTTTAACTATAGACACAAATCTAAAAGTATAAGAGCTGATGTAATAACATATAGAGTGTGTGGCAAGAATGCATATACAAATGTTTGTAAGTTTTGATGAACTTTCTTCACAAAATATACATGATGGACACACATGCAGTGCGTGGGTCTGCAAAGGTAGCCTAGTAATGTACTGGAATTTACGGTGAGCCCCGAAAAAAATTCAATTCAAAATCTAACGGTCAATAAAAATGTACTAAATGTTACCTTCCACTTTCAATACTTTATGGGAGTTTCTAAAATAATACTCTCTTCAACATACCACTGTATTTATACAACTCTTCATTTAAGGCATGCAAATGGGATTCCCTACCTTTAATGTCTATATGATGTTTTAGTGACAAGTTTTCTGTGACTTTGTATAGTACATGGAAACTTATAAAACTAGCATTCATGGAAGAAGAAGGCGGGCATATTCTAATACCAGAGGTGTTGGAGGAGGTATGTGGTTGTGTTCCTTAATCATTCATGGACTCCGGTTATAACGAAGTCCCCGGGGCCGGCAGTTTTCTTTCGTTATATCGAAATTTCGTTATAAGCCGAACAAATAAACAATAAAAGACATATAGCGTATAATGTTCCGGCCTGAATTTTTTTATACTTCGTTGTAACCGGAATTTTCTTATAACCGTGTTCTTTATAACGGGAGTGCACTGTATAGGTACTGATGTTTAAAAGAATTAAATAATGTTCAATGAAAACAAATTAAATATAGAGACAAAAACTAAAAACTCTTGTTGTAGCCATGGGTATAGTTAAACAAAGTGATGTGATAGAAAGTAATTGGCAACCCCCACTCCCCCACACACACACCCGAGGAGCGTGTGATAGAAAGAGAATGTCTTTGTGTCCACACGGACCGCCCCGGAATTGAGTCTGCCAACACGGCAATCCCCGGATGACGCCGGATGTTTTTTGACCTCCAAAAGTTGCTGTGTTGGCCTCCCGGATGTCCCCGGAACTACGCGGACATACACGGATGTCCAAGGATGTCCATGGCGTGAACACGGATCTCTCCATGGATCACTCCGGATCAGATCCAGGGTGGTCCGGGGTGATCCGGGATGTCTATGTGACTGCAGGCATTAGCACTGCTCGTGGGTGTGTGTTTGAAGTTGTGTTGTACCCCCTATATCTCACAGTCTGAGGACATGAAAGGCATTAATAGAACAGCTAGTGCCAAACAGTTGTGCAGTCCCATATAGTAACCCTCATAATGTGGAACACTCAGTAGGACTATATATGTGACTTAACTTGTGATTTGACCATTTTACGTGTTGACGTCATGACATGTCATACTTTATTTGAGCGTATAAAATTTAATTTCTTGTCTACCCAGATTCCAGTATGTTCTGGCTTATGACCAAGCAGTGCAAGAAGGAGGGACCAAGGGGAACACCTTTCATTGATGTACAGCTATTACTTCGTTGTGTCTATGTGTGTGTGTGTGTGTGTGTGTGTGTGACTGTGTGTGTATATTTGTGAGTGTCCTGTTTGGTTTTAATGCATCCAGTCGCTTCTTATTAAGAAATTTATGTTGAATTTACCAATATAGGGCCCCAATGTTAGTACTTACAAAAAGTTTGGACTTTTCATACAAAATATTTGACTTTTCATACCAGTTCAACATTGAATTCGATTTCACTCATGTTACAAATTTGCGATATCAATTTTGAACTAAGAGTAATGCAAACAAACAGGGATATTTACAAGTCTATAGATAGGCCTATACACTGATTCCTGTTAATGTATTACAATAAACAGAACCTCGCTAGGTGGGACAACACAAAAGACCTAGGCTCTTTCAAACTTTCTCGGCTGATTCTGCTTTGGCTCTTTTTTGATATTGTTTTCTCATTTGGGCTCTATTTTCGTCTATTTACAAATTTTCATCCTGTTTTCTCAATCTTTCCAAGAATTTACATCCATAGACATTACACATTTCACAGGAAATATCAATCATCTTTGTCTACATAAAAGGACATTTTTTAAAGGTCCTGTTTACCTTTGGGAGCAGACGTGATTAAAAACACAAATCAAGATAGATATGTTTAATTACAAAACATCCTACCATAATTTTTTTTTTTTGCAATAAAGCCTAAAATATATGGAGATATCAGCATTTTTCTCAATAAACCATAACTGTAGACGGTTTAATCTGGAAACATTTTTATTATAACTATTGTTCACATTTTGTGTTTTTAACTGTTTCAATTTTTACTGTGGTTGTTTCTATGCTTAACTCACATTTTAGTACTATTCAAAAAGCACTAATGCTGGGTTTTTGGTTTTATCTGCAAATGGTAAATTATGCCTTCAATGAAATATTTGAAAAATTTTCAATCAAAAAAGGAAGCAGATGGTTGGTTGGTTACACATTTAAGTTGCAAAAAAAAAAAAAAAAAAAGAGCGCCAAACCAACGTGAATGCTGTAATTATTGTTTCATGATTTTCTCATTTTTCTCCGATCAAAGGGCCATACCCCTCCCACATTAAGGAGTTTGGGATTTTTAAAATTGAAATTCCGTGATCTGGAGGACACTTTTGTATTGGGTTTTTTTTTTTTTTGAAACTGTCATTCAAAAAAGTGAGAAAAATTAACATTCAAGAAAAATGTCAGTGAATGTGAAAGAGTAAATCCTTGTAAATCTTCTACCTCTTGTTCTGCGTGTGCGTCTTCACTATGTATACAAGTCTGTGGGAGGTGGATAGCACTCACCGGCAATGACAAAGTAAACGGCAGTGAATGGAGTGATGACGGGTATCATGATAATGCCATGTGTATTCTCACAATAGGATATCGAAAAGGTTTAATAAAAAAGAGAAAAAATAAACTAAATTCTGCGATTGTTACCTCATTCTCTTACATACTGATTGAACAATTTGAAAGTGTAACATCTGAATCAGCAAAAGGGAGTTATTGAAAACCCTTACTCCCAGCTGCGCACGGCCGTGATCGAGTTGGGTTCATACTCGCTCTCAAGCTATCTCGTTCTGCCATTCACTCGGAGTCAAGACTCTAAACCATAAACGCCGACGACGTGGGAGTGTGGGGGTTGGGGTTCAACCTATCAAGATCATTTATATAATTTATATGGATTTGGATTTTGTAAAAGTTTAAATTGTGAAAAAATACATAAAAACAAAAACAAAGCAAAACACTGCTTTGTTGCAATTGGAGATTAGGGAAGAAGTTTTCACCTTCATTAATTTTCCTTTTGTTGTTCTTGCTTAAGCGGACCTTGCTATCAAGCGGAGATGTGTGTGTGTGTGTGTGTGTGTGTGTGTGTTTGTGTGTGTGTTCCAGTTACGGACCTGGGTGTCTTTTATAGCTATATTTAACCCATTAGCAACTGAAGATTCCTTACATAATGACCTATGTTTCCCTAGAAGGTAAAGCAATATTACTCTCAGTTTGACAACTTTCTAAATTATGTAAAATAGCTCACTGCATGTTTATTTTTGTCTATTATAGGTTATGCTTATTTGAAAGCCTATCAAGACTTTACCAAGAGAATGCTGTGTCACAGAAGTAATTTTGACATACTTTTGTTGACCTTTGACCTCTTTCAAATTATATATTCTATATGAAAACAATACAAGTGGTAAAGCGTAAAACTATTTTAAGAAAAGCAGACGGGTGGTTTTGGAAGTGAGTAATACCTGTCAATTTACAGAGACTAAACAACAACAACAATCGGGGGGGGGGGTGGGGAGGGTCCTACCCCTTTTGACACCCTCTCGTCAGACACTCTATATCATACAAAATTGTACATGTTTTGCTGTATACCATCAACATAAATAAGGTTCTAGTGAGCCAAGCCACAATTATTCAACAAAACAAAAAAGGTAGTGACATTATCCTATGACAGAAAAAGTGGTAGGTTGCTATAAATGTCTGCCGTCTTGAAATTTGATGTTATTAATTTTGTGTTTTTCTTACAAAACATGGGGGGGGGAGGGCTCCGACTCTAACATTATTTGATAGTCCCCCCCCCCCCCCCAAGGACGTCACGTGCCAAATTCGATGCTTTATTCATCCGCTGTGTAGCGATTATTTCACTAAGCCATCTGACTGTTACTCGTTACTCGTAACTAACATTCTCATTGTGATGATACGACAGTCGGCGCGGGGTCGTGCTAAATTGCTCATGTTATTATATCCAGGAATATTTCTGCTGTAAACAGTTATTAAACAAAAAACCGAAAAAGGGCAATTTATTGACTCTTTTATCTAAAATATTCTGTCACTTGCATAACCACTTTGACGGGAACCTGCTCGAAACACTGCCAGGAATCATCACTATCGTGTTCCAGAAAAAAGGGCAAGTTGATCGACTATGCTCGTATGAAGGAATCACGATCATGTAACATAAGTAGAGGTTTCTTAACAAAATTCTCAAAACTACAAAGTTGTAGAAATCATCAACCTTGTTTCCATCAGAGTGGTGTTCGTTATTTGTCAGCGGGCGTTAATTTTACGGACAATTTTCCAAATCACTGCTTGTAAACGTGAAGATTATACATAAAGTAACATCTCGCTAGCAAGTCAGAGCTCAGTTTCAATTCTTTCTGCTTATGTCATCAACACCACAGTGCCTAGAAATTAGGGGTCATCCCAAGAGAGTGACGAGACCGACACCCACGAGTCATACAGCCCACGAGTTCGACATTGGAAAAAAACAAACAACGTCCATGAGTTACGCAGCCCATGAGTTCGTCACTCATAGGTATATGCACCCAACGAGAGTTCGACGGTTGCAACACGGCTCTCAACGTGTCGGTCCTGTGGACCTTGTCTGCTCAGTGTCGAACTCTTGGGCTACATGACTCGTGGGCTGTTTAACTCGTGGGCTATATGACTCATTAGTTGCATGACTGATCGTGGGCTGTGTGATTCACGAGTGTTGAATTCGTGACGTATATACATGTCTAGAACGCACATTGGATGACTCAGAATGCATCTTCTGTTGTTGTTGTTTTTTCTTTCCTGATTAACGTTGTTTGCTCGGATTGTACACCGATGATGATATCATTAGATACTATTAATTTTCATCTTATACTTTGAAACGATAACAGATGCTTAACGCGAAAAAGAGGGAGTGAAAAAATAAGCACTTAACCAGCTCACAGCGGGGGATCTTGGGTGTTTTTTGAGGGGAAAAAATCTGTTATGTTTTACTATTACAGAACTATGTTCTGCAATTGTTACGTGATTTTCTAACATAATAATTGAATCATTTGAAAGTGAAACGTCTGAATCAACAAAAGGGAGTTATAGATAACCCTTCCTCCCTGCTGCGTACGGCCAAGGTCGAGTTTGGTTCATATTCGCTCTCAAGATACCTCGCTCTGGCATTCACTCGGAATCAAGACTCTTAAACCATAATAAAACGCCGACGACGTGGGAGGTGTAGGGATCGGGGTTCCACCTATCAAGATTATTTGCTGTAGTATATGATTTACATGGATTTGGATTTTGTAACAATTTGAAATTAAAAAAAATAGGCCTACATAAGAACAAAAACAAAAAAATAAAACACTGCTTTAGTGCAATCGGAGATTTGAAGAAGTTTTCACCTCCATTAATTTTCCTTTGATTGTTGTTGTTGCTTAAGCGGACCCTGCTATCAAGCGGGGATGTGTGTGTGTGTGTGTGTGTGTGTGTGCGTGTGTGTGTGTGTGTGTTCCACTTACGGGGCTGGATGTTTTTTATAGTTACGTTTAACCATTTAGCAACTGAAGATTCTTTACATAATGACCGATGTTTCCATGGAAGGTACAGCAATATTACTCTCATTTTTTACAATTTTCTAAATTATGTAAAATAGCTCACTGCATGTTTATTTTTGTCTATCATAGGTTATGTTTATTTGGAAGCCCATTAAGACTTTACCAAGAGAATGGTGTGTCAAAGACGTAATTCTGACATACTTTTGATGGCCTTTGACCTCTTTCAAATTATATATGCTATATGAAAACAATAAAAGTGGTAAACCATAAAACTATTTTTAAAAAAGCAGACGGGTGGTTTCGGGTGGTTCAGTTAGTAATTTGGAAGTGAGTACTATATACCTTTCAATTTACAGAGACTAAAAACAACAACAACAACAACAACAACAACAACAACAACAACAACAACAACAACAACAACTTAAATCCTGGGGGGGGGGGGGGAAGGGTCCTGCCCCTTTTGACACCCTCTCGTCAGACACTCTACATCTTGCAAAATTTTATGCTTTTTGCTGCATACCATCAAAATAATTAAGGTTCTAATGAGCCAAATCACATGTGCATTTAACAAAAAATAAATAAATGTCGTTGCATTATCCATGTGACATTGAATGTGATGGGAGGTTACGATAAATGTCTGTCATCTTGAAATTTGATCTTATTTGTGTTTTTCTTACAAGACATAATGGGGGAGGGGCTCCAACTCTAATGATGAATTTTAATAGTCTCCCAAGGACGTCGCGTGCCAAATTCGATGATTTATTCATCCGCTGTGTAGCGATTATTTCACTATTTAAAGCCATCTGACTGTTACTCGTAACTAACATTCTCATTGTGATGATACGACAGTCGGCGCGGGGTCGTGCTAAATTGCCCATGTTATTCTATCCAGGAATATTTCTGCTGTAAACAGTTATTAAACAAAAAACCGAAAAAGGGCAATTTATTGACTCTTTTATCTAAAATATTCTGTCACTTGCATAACCACTTTGACGGGAACCTGCTCGAAACACTGCCAGGAATCATCACTATCGTGTTCCAGAAAAAAGGGTAAGTTGATCAACTATGCTCGTATGAAGGAATCAGGATCATATAACATAAGTAGAGGTTTCTTAACAAGATTCTCAACTACAAAGTTGTAGAAATCATCAACCTTGTTTCCATCAGAGTGGTGTTCGTTATTTGTCAGCGGGCGTTAATTTTACGGACAATTTTCCAAATCACTGCTTGTAAACGTGAAGATTATACATAAAGTAACATCTCGCTAGCAAGTCAGAGCTCAGTTTCAATTCTTTCTGCTTATGTCATCAACACCACAGTGCCTAGAAATTAGGGGTCATCCCAAGAGAGTGACGAGACCGACACCCACGAGTCATACAGCCCACGAGTTCGACATTGGAAAAAAACAAACAACGTCCATGAGTTACGCAGCCCATGAGTTCGACACTCATAGGTATATGCACCCAACGAGAGTTCGACGGTTGCAACACGGCTCTCAACGTGTCGGTCCTGTGGACCTTGTCTGCTCAGTGTCGAACTCTTGGGCTACATGACTCGTGGGCTGTTTAACTCGTGGGCTATATGACTCATTAGTTGCATGACTGATCGTGGGCTGTGTGATTCACGAGTGTTGAATTCGTGACGTATATACATGTCTAGAACGCACATTGGATGACTCAGAATGCATCTTCTGTTGTTGTTGTTTTTTTTTTCCTGATTAACGTTGTTTGCTCGGATTGTACACCGATGATGATATCATCAGATACTATTATTTTTCATCTTATACTTTGAAACGATAATAGATGCTTAACGCGAAAAAGAGGGAGTGAAAAATAAGCACTTAACCAGCTCACAGCGGAGAATCTTGGTGTTTTTTGAGGGGAAAAAAATCTATTATGTTTTACTCATGAGTCAAATCTAATTAACCAAAAATGATCAACAAGAATTAAAGACTGTGTCATCATACTGGCATTCACAGGTCTCCCCCGATTTTTAATGTCAAAGTAAGTCTTATAAGGTATACCTATGTGGAAATTTTAACTTCAGAGTTTGACATGACAAATGTTGTATTTTCATTTCCTTTACCTTCCTTCTTATTTCTTAAATCGATATTTTAGAGTATATACAGAACAAATTTCCATGATTTCAAAATTTCAGGCAGGCATACTTTGTTCCAGAAGAGTTTTTCCTCGTAGGCCTATATGAACTTATATCGTAGGTTGCACCTATAAGTATAATGTATCATTATCTTGTTTTATTGAATTAACGTCGTTCTAGCTTCTTAAGCACTAGAGAATGTCTTCTTTTTTGTTTGTGCATTTCTATTAGAACAATGACGTTATTCGTGTTAGTGCTGTGCATCGGATGTACGATGGTTCCTGCGTGGTGTGGTAAGGATAAGATTGATTTCATCTGTATCCAAGATCATCCGCCATTTACTCCCAAATGTCTTATATGGATTAACGAATTAACTGTCAATAAAGGTCAATGAGCTTACAATGTACCTTCTAAAATGCCTTTGTTCTCATGATAATACCACAATTATCCTGCAAGTTACCATGTTGGCGACCGATTTAGTTTCTTGGTCAAGTTGGTGTCGTACTATATATTGTGCCATAAAGGCCATTATCGCAGAAAATTGGCGACCATGAATGCCTTGACACCAGGGCATAACACAAGTAATCTTACGACGCGTCGAATTTGGGAATTTCATAATACTATTTTTTTAATGCAGGACTTGTGCAGAATATGTATGAGTGTGTATGTGTGTGTGTGTGTGTGTGTGTGTGTGTGTGTGTGTGTGTGTGTGTGTTTCTTTTTGTAAATCGGTGTTTGTGTATAATCCTGCCTCCTGTTTATCTTTAGCCCTTTGATTTTTATCTAGTTTATTTTCTAGCTTGTCTTCATTGTCCCGCCGAAACAGAAACAATATCGCAACAAACAACACTTAAATGATTATATTTATATATTCCCGTCCACATCTTTGTCTGGTGTCTGGGTGCATCAAATACCATTGCTATTACTTTCTTGACTTGTTTCATTTTATTCGATCTTGTTTTTATTCTCTCTTTCTTTTTGTCTTTTCATCACAGCATCAATGGATCACATCTCTCCGATGCCGCTCGGTATGGAGGACGAAACAATCTCAGATTCTCAGCTTTCAGCCAGCTCCTGCTATCGGTATTCGCTCTGTGCGACACTGAGTAGACTCAACCACTATGCAAGTGAGTCCTTCCTATAATACCCTAACTGTGCTTTGCTCGCCCAAAGAGTGTTCTATGTGATAATTGTCAGTGTGTACATCCTATTGGAGAGAGAGAGAAAGATCATTGGGGCGAAGATTTGGGTCAGTCGGTATAAAGCTCGTCTGCCTCCAGATCCAGAGGACCCGGATTCGATTCCCAAGTCTAACCATGCACTGCTCGTGGACTGAGCAATGTTGAAGTTTGGGTACCAAATCCAGATTTTGCGGTCGACCTTGCTTACCGTCTGTCCAAATGGATTTTTTTTTTCATGATTTTACCCTATTTCGGGGATGTTGAATCCGAATCTGGACTCTTGTATCTTTGAGGGTTTTGAGATATTCAATATGGGCGCCATAATGGCTGCCAGAAACAGAAATTCCCGAGTATTTTCTTCAAATGGTTAAAAATTTAAAACCATTGATGGTTCTTTTATCCGTGAGGCCATTTCAAATACTCAAGCTAAGGGGAGTGAGTTTTCTAACGTTGCAACCAGGTCAACTATGTGTGGATTATTAAGCGCTGATAAAAATGCTTGGAGACTTAACATCAAAGCCAAGTGCCGGCGCTGATTATTGGGCATGGTCGTCATTGAAGAAGAATTATTAGAAGGAAAAGACGAAGAAGAAAACAACTAGTATTTTTTGAACTTTTCAACCTAGACAGATTTGTTACTAATTTTATGCATTATTATGTCATGAGAAACAACGCGACATTCATTTAGTATGTCCAGGGCATTATGACTATAAATGTTTACGAAGCTTAAGTGAAACGAGCTAAGCCATCATGAAATATGATATCAGTAAATATAGTCAACTTCATGGACTCACTTGTGTTTTTTTGAGTAGCGACTATTCACGTCCTCTCCGGGACGCTTCATCAGGCCGACTAATCTTTGGCGGCTATTATTGGTTGTTGACTCGTGACAGGGTGGGGGAATTTCGGAAAGCGCCGAGAAATCTTCCTAACTGCCGAATTGCAGGCTCCGGCTAAACTTGTGTCTCTGCAAGCCCCCTCCTCGGTTTAGGGATGGTTCCTTTCTTTTTATGCCTCCGCCACGAAGTGGTGCCGGAGGCATTATGTTTTCGGGTTGTCCGTCCGTCCGTCCTTCCGTCCGTCCGTCCGTCCGTCCGTCCGTCCGTCCTTCCGTCCGTCCGTCCGTCCGTCCGTCCTTCCGTCCGTCCGTAATGAATTTTGTGGACAAGGTAACTATCAAAACCTGTTGAGGTATCCTAATGAAACTTGGCATGTATGTGTATTAGGGGGTGAAGTTGTGCCTATCAACTTTTGGGTGCACATGCTCAAGGTCAAAGGTCAAAAGGTCAAGGTCAAATACATAAAATTTCACTATTTCCACCATATCTATTGAATGCCTGAAGATATTTTCTTGAAACTTAGTGTATACATGTATTACCCAATTAAGACTCTCTGGTGAAAGTTTGGGTCATGAGGTCAAAGGTCAAAAGGTCAGGGTCAAATACATAAAATTTCACTATTTCCACCATATCTACATGTATTGAATGCCTGAAGATATTTTCTTGAAACTTAGTGTATACATGTATTACCCAATTAAGATTCTCTGGTGAAAGTTTGGGTCATGAGGTCAAAGGTCAAAAGGTCAAGTAAAAATATTCAAACTTCTTTTTTTTCTCCATACCTTGGAAAATTGTTCAAGGTATCTTCATGGAACATAGTATATACATATACTGACTGGAAGTGATTATCTAGAGAATGTAGGGTTCATGGGGTCAAAGGTCAGGGGTCAAAGGTCAAGTGCAACACTTCACATTTTTACTTTTTCCCTCCTATCATGCAATGCCAGCAGGGTTATTTTTTTTACACTTGGTGTATGCATACATGTGTAACCTAATAGAAATTCTCTGGAAAGTTTTTTTTTTCTTCTTTTTTTGCCTCAAAGGTCAAAAGGTCAAAGATCAAGTGAAAGTGCTGAACTAACTTTTCCTCCATATCTCGGAAGTGGCTCAAGTTATCTTGAAACTTAGTACATATTATGCATGTTCTACCTGAAAGTGATTATCTTATGAATTTTAGGGTCAAGGGCCAGATGAAAATGTTAACAATTTACTATTCAATTCAGAAATTGCACTTTTTCTCCACACCTGTACCTTGAAAATTACTCAATGCCTAAATGTATGAATGGGTCAAAGTCGAGTTAAAGTCCTTAAATCCCTAGATACATGCTCTCCTATTCATCCAATTAAACCTAGGTCAAGGAAGGTGAACATTCAACACATTTGTGACAAACTTGTCATTTCAATATTTTGCCAATTTTGTGAAAATGTAATCACACATTGTCCACATGTACTATCTAGACCTATTGGGAAAATCATGCATTATGGCGGAGGCATACCAGTCGCCAAAGCGACATTTCTAGTTACGTATATAGCCTCTTTGACTCCTCTCTACACTGTCTAATTTACCTAGATGACTGAGAACATTCACAGACATAACCTAAGCTCTCTTTCTCTATCTTCGAAAATGTACTTGACGTTATTATGTAATTCTTTTCCATGATTGCGATCACTAGTCTTCTGCAGCCGACGGTCACGGAGGGGCGTGGACTCCGGCAGAAGATGACCTGTCGCCATGGATACAGGCCGACCTATTGAAGAACTTCCTGATCACCGGGGTCATCACTCAAGGTCGTTTTCCGGACCGTTCCCAGTGGGTGACGAGTTACCAGGTGCAATACAGACCAGACGGGGAGTCCCAATTCTTGGATGTTTCCGCTGACGGAACGAAACCGTTTGTGAGTCTAACGAAGTCACATAATGAATGAGTAAATGAATGATTGAATAAATGAATGAATAAATAAATGAATAGATAGATAGATAGATAGATAGATAGATAGATAGATAGATAGATAGATAAATGAATAAATAAAATAGATAAATATAAACAGAAAAATATAGATATAGATGTGGATGTACATATATATATAGATATAGATACAACATGTTGAGAATTCACGTATTGGCTCTACGAAGAAATGAAGAAATAAACTCGTAATGCATTTTTTTTTTTTTTGTGGCCAGAAAAGAATGAGCTTATTCGACTCGAATTTTCAGCGGCCTCCGCCTTCTTCAGGAGTCTTGACAAAAAATGCATTACGAGATATATATATATATATATATATATATATATAGACATAGACATAGACATAGACATAGAGATAGATATAGATATAGATATTGATATAGAAATAGAAATAGATATAGATACAGATATAGACATATACATAGATAAAGATGTAGATATAGATATAGTATACAAATAATGAATGTTTATGAGTGCAATGGACAGAATATTTCATGAGGTGAAAGATGAAATGATCCATTCAACTCGGCTGCGCCTCGTTGAATGAATCAAACATTTCATCTTTCACCGAATGAAATATTCTGTCCATTGCACGAATGAAAAACATTTATTATTTGTTTTATATAACGCCTGAAAGAGATCCTTGTCCTTTCATGTTTTATTTATTTACAACAATAGAGAATCTGAGATAGCGAGAGTGCTCACTTAGCGCCTTACGCTAGGTAGCGCGCTGTCGCATACATACACTGCAAAACACAAGCGTATACGCGTAGTATGCCGGGCTCTCAGTGAGCGTGCAATGGAGCAAATCGTATGGATCCAAAATTGCACGGATGATGACGTCATAGTGAAATGGGCCGAATAATCAATGTCAAACAACCAATCAAGCTACAGTTGTACAAGGATCTCTTCAGGCGTTATATATATATATGTAATATACATATAATGAATGTTTATGAGTGCAATGGACATTTTTCATGAGGTGAAAGATGAAATGATCCATTCAACGAGGCGCAGCCGAGTTGAATGGATCAAACATTTCATCTTTCACCGAATGAAATTTCTGTCCATCGCAGGAATGAAAAACATTTATTATTTGTTTAATATAACGCCTAAAATAGATCCTTGTCATTTGATGTTTTATCAATTTAGAAACAAAGAGAGAATCTAAGATCGCGAGAGTGCTCGCTGAGCGCTTTACGCTAGCGCGCTGTCGCATACACACACTGCAAAAGCAAGCTTCCAGCGCGCTGTAGCATACTATACACACTGCAAACGCAAGCATTTTACACGCGTGTGTGCCGGGCTCTCAGCGAGCGTGCAATGGACCAAATCGTATGGATCCAAAATTGCACGGTAAATGGAGCCACACTCATGATCGCACGGATGATGATGTCATAGTGAAATGGGCCGAATGATCAAACCAATCAAATGACAAGGATCTCTCCAGGCGTTATATAAATATTATTATTATTATTATCATTATTACTATTAGTATTATTATATAGATATAGATATTATCGTCGTATATTAGATGATTAGATAATCAGTTAAGTGATGTACTGTCCAAATCCTACCTCTCTTACCCGAAAAATGAAGCCACTAAGCTACGCCAGAGGAAAGGTTCTCCCATTTGATATAGTGCTTTGGCTGCCATGTTTGTTTGGTTTTTTCTTTCTCTCCTGAACATTTTGTAAATACAAGGTCTTGTCTCCCCAGCATCGATATGCTTACATGTTTATTTTACATCATGAACTATAGCATAACATGTATTTAATTAATGATATCAAACGTTATCACATTGTCTGCCCATAACCGTTCATGCAGCTTTGACTTTTGAATTGCAAACACACATACACACACATACACACACACGCACACACACATACACAGGTGATTTAATCATGGATCATTATAATAATTATCATCTTTCACGTTGTGATGCTATCCTACAAAATTGTCACACATACACATCTAAACACGCAAACTCATTATAGTAAAGTCAAGTTGAAGTGCATGCATTCGCTTTATTCAGTTAAACTGACAGCATGAATTCACAAATGGAAATTTGTAAGCTCGTTAAAAACTATTCAAAGTTAATTTATTTCTAGATCGATCAATATGTCGCTCCGCATTTACAAACCTCTAGAGAAGGCTTTAATCCTTGAGATATTTGTTCTAAAGTTAAATAACACTCAATTCAATTTAATTCAATTCATGCTTTATTTCATTTTTCGAAAAGGACATAAACATATCACTTTCTTTGGTAGCAGAGAATAAGGTTGCTTAGTCAAAACAAAGTAAATTGAGAAAAATATAATCGAGGAACCTTGGGATAAGAAATACGTTGTAATGAAAATTGACTGAAGTGATAAAGACGATATAATACGTACAAATGGAGGGACCCATTAAAAAGACAATGCTTGTAGAATGTGGGCCCCTCAAGTACAGAATGTCAATAGAAATTGAAATGATGCAAAAAGGGGAAGAAAGACTAGGAATAAAGTCAAAAAGAAAAAAGTCTGGAAGCCCACTAGGAAGATAGAGTATCAAACAAACACACATACTCAGGCGAGTAAACATAAAACGAGACTGGGACAACGAAACTAATAAAGGGGGACTCATAGACAAGACAGAACGAGACAAGACTAACATACAGGAAGACAATACAACGGACAGAAAGGCAAAACAGATCCAGTGATCCTCGACAGAATTCATTGAAAACATGATGGGATACGTGAAAGGGATACGATTATATAGAAAAGTATAGAGAAATAGATGCAGAAATAATATAAATGAAATCAAATACACTCTGTAGGTGTCTGAGGATAAGAGGGACGAGAAAATACGTGACAGTATATCACTTGTAATCCAAATTCTTCGAAAATTAATTGAAATAAGCCAACAGACTAATTCAATTCTGTGGGATCATAAGCTTACAATAAAGAAAACTTTAATCTTCTTTTAAATGAATATAGAGGGGGCATTTTTATATCATTATTCAGGGAATTCCAGTAAGTTGGGCCAGTGTAAATAAGTGTGTTCTTAGCAAACAACGTTCGTAGAGGTAGATGAAATTCATTGGAGCGTCGAGTGGGATACTCATGGAATGATTGATTTCTTTGAAACATAGAAGCAAAAATGGATGGGAGTGAGTTGCTGCTGTATACATGTACATAAATTGCCCCAAATTATATAATAAATGAAATAAATATTGAAAATGCTGTTGTATACTTTAATGATAAAAACGGTTTCTCTTACATCTTGTGTAAATTCTCTGGTCTACATCAATATGACTATTGACGACAATTTACCTCATCTTGCTCATGGCACTGTAAAGTGTCATATTATGTTATCGTAATTACTATAAACAGCTAAAGGATTGATATGCTATATTACTTGAGACATTCCTCCAAGATATATTGTGGTTATTCTATAGCATACTTTAATCATTTCTCCATTTAGGATCATCTCCAGGCGTTAACGGTTAAGAGTGTTCAATAAGAAAAAAAAAAGTGGATGAAATGCTGGAGGGTATTGACTTTCAACCTAATGATCATAAACATGTGGATGTCAACAAGGTTATATAAAAAACAGTGTCATTGATATTTAGGAGCGTCAAGTGATAAAAGATAGACAATGCGTGGGCAATACTTTTAATTGATAGCATCTACCTTAATGTATTATTCGGATGATCGTAAATGGAGAAATGGTTAAAGTATGCTATAGAATAACCACAATATATCTAGGAGGAATGTCTCAAGTGATACAGCATATCAATCCTTTAGCTGTTTTTAGTAATTACGATAACATAACATGACACTTTACAGTGCCATGAGCAAGATGAGGTAAATTGTCGTCAATAATCATATTGATGTAGACCAGAGAATTTACAAAAGATGTAAGAGAAACCGTTTTTATCATTAAAGTATACAACAGCATTTTCATTATTTTTATTTTTTTCTTGTTAAATACCATAAACTGGGTTTTGGTAACATATCACTCAATATATCACTCAAATGAACCAGTTCATGATAAAAATAATTCTGTTGCAGTTGCTTGAAACAAAATAAATGAAATTAAATGAAATGAAAATTATCGTGCAGCATGAGCACACTAGTGTCATCAGCAAAAAACAACAACAACAAATAAACAAACATAACAGCAACGTAAAACAACAAAAAGAGAATGAACTACAATATTACGTGAGTTAATATGTATTTGCGAAAATCACTAAAGCAATTATCTGAGATTGAAACCCTAGGGCACTACATATCAAACAGGAATAAAATGATGATTAAAAAACAAAGAGATTGTGCAAATAATATCTGAATGATACTCTATTAAAACGCTGTGCGCTAGGGCTATTTTATCCTATTATTTTTCAAGAAGTACAATTTAATGATCAAGAGTATCGGCGCCCGTAACTATGGACTCAATTACTGCAGCAAGATCAGTGACACATCAATAAAGCTTTTACTAAGATTAAAATCAGACAACCCGTATGCTTTGTTTCCTGTTTCTTGTTTTCATTGCTTTAGTTCATGGCCAAATCCAATGACGATCCCCTCCTACAGAGAATTAAATGAAGTATCATTGTCATGTGAACGTAAATATGCATACACCTGCCAGAAATACGATGTCTCACAACAGGGGCGGATCCAGAAATTCCGTAAAGGCAGTGAAATAGGAGGCGCCTTTACAAAATCAAAAGGGGCCCCAGCGCTCCCTTTTTTCCTTTTTATTTCTGTTGTTATAACAAAAAATAAAGAGGAGGCGCGCGCCCGGAACGCCCCCTCTGGATCCGCCACTGCACAATGTGTTATAGGTCTCATACCCGTAAATAATGGAATGCCCCAGACCCCTTCACAAATTCGTACCAAAGATACCAAAATAAAGAAAAGAAGAAAAAAATTAATTAAAAATCAATGATGTAGTGTGGAAAAAAAAAAACCTGAATAGCTGTAGATATTGAGTATGATGTTCCTCTACATACTACATGTTGGTTGGAAGATGAAAGCTTTTCTGATGGAATTTGAGGGGACTATATTTCATTGGGTACGTGTACTCAAAATCGGTGATTTTTTGAGTGACAAGAACTCGAAGTCTGGCTTTGCGGACCCCTGGACAGAATTTGGGCTTCAGATTCCACCCTGAAAATTTGATGGATGAAAGGGTATATCTCACTTATCCAGGTTAGTGAAGCTGAAATACCTCATTTCTCCCAGCTATTTTACAGAATTTTTTGAAATTTGATTTTTAACACACATCCCTATGGGGAAATATTTATGGGTGTGAGCCCTATTAAGAGTGGTTTGCGTTGTGTTGTTATAGACTATGATAGTCAACTCTGTGAGCACACTGCGACAGCCTAGGACCTTGTGTTTAGACATTCATTATAGTATGTGGACACATTCATTATGAGCTCCCTCGTAGCGACATCATAATTATTGTTTATCTAATCATAATGTTTGATTTATTTAAGATCTGTTATGTCTGATTTTATTTCAGTATTGTCTGGGGCAATTTAGTTGTTATATTATCTTTGATAAGGTCCCATTTTGATCTCTTTGGCTTAGAGTCGATTACATGAACAAATGGCATGCGGAAAGTTCCATAAGTCGACTGGCATCTAACCGCGTTCTAAAGCATATAGGGTCTAACGGTATCGAAGTTTTTCACTTGCTGTTCACAGAACTTCACCGGTAACACGGACGTGAACACACCGGTGGAAAATGAGCTGCCCACACCTGTGATCGCCCGCTACGTTCGGATGCTGCCAATCACTTGGAAATCTGAAGCCAGCATGCGATTCGAGTTGTTGGGATACAGTAGGTCATTATTAATAAAGTGTATTTGTAACGAGATTACTGGTCAAATTGATACCACTTGACTTCTACTAATTTTGTCACATTTCACGATAGTGAACTATAATAGGCTTACATGTTGAGCTATGCACGGGGAGCACCGTACGTGTTGATACACTTTATTTACAACTACAAATTCTACTTGCTCTTTCATGCACATTTAATGAATATACCCGCCAAGAATATTCATGTTCAGCCCTCGTGTATATACAAATGCATATGTACAAAGGTGATGCAAATCACAATATTTAACTTTTGTTTAAAAGTCAAAAGCTTCCTTTTTGTATATTTCTATTCTTTATTCTGCGTCTTCTAAAGATCAGTGTGTTTCTCTGTCGGCGGGCTTTCTTATTTTTTTTTTATAGTTTCAGTTAAAAAAAACCAACAACAACGCCCTTACTAACGAATTGGAACCAGACAACTGTTTTAGTTTAAAAAAAGAAGTTGATAGCAGAGAATCATGAATCACTTAAAAATGATTTTATGCAATCCCTCCTGTGAACATTCCTGTACTACAGTTGTATTGAAAGCATTATTTTTATTTCATTTTATCTTTTCACATATCGTGTCTTTTTTCCCAGACATTTCCTCCTTTTTGGAATCGAACGCGACGATACCATGTAACCTGACTGGCATGGACGTACCCTGTGACGACGAAAATGGCGGCTGCATCATTGCAGAGGGCGCTATTAAATGCGAATGTATTGCCGACGGCTATCGCCTCTCTGCAGATAATGTGACGTGTGAAGGTAAACGGTATGACACTTAAACCATGATTTTCGTGCCGAAAGTGAATGTAATTTTCAGGGATGGGAAATATATAGGATAGACGAAAAGAAAGGAGAGGTTTGCAAACATGATAACACTGACTGTCTTCCGCTGACAGACAAAATATTCCGGGCCCTTTTCAGTTGCTTTTACCCTTTGTTGATTTGAAACAATCATGCATGGCTCTTTTGATTATCTTTTTTCTTCAAGACAAATCATTGTTCTTCATAAACAATGTTACTATACGTGCGTTTTTTTTTTTTTGCTTTGTTTTGCTTTGTTTTGTTTGTTTGTTTGTTTGGTTTTTTTTTTTTTTTTGGGGGGGGGGTTCTTAATAATCACATCAATAATCACATCAAGTTGAAATCAAATTACATTCTTTTATTGTTTCCACTAATAAAGATTCTGTTTACTCTCTTTTACAAGACTACTAAGACAAATAATTCTTTATTTGTCTTAGTAGTCTTGTAAAAGAGAGTAAACAGAATCTTTATTAGTGGGAAATTCTTTATTTGTCTTAGTAGTCTTGTAAAAGAGAGTAAACAGAATCTTTATTAGTGGGAAACGCGCGGAGCAAACAATTGCGCTATAGGATAGGGCATTGTATTTACTTTTAAATTTTGCGCTCTCTCTCTCTCTATCATGTTTATGAGTAGCATTACAAAAGGCGTCCAGAAACGATATGCCCTGCATATTTGCCTGTAAAACATTTTTATTTCTTTCTACGATGTTTAGGACCTATGCCGTCTATAGATTTAGTTAATCATAATGACGTTTTGCCGAGTATCGAGCCAGCTAATCCACGTGATGTGAACGGGGCAATCTATCCTTGTGACCGAGTAAATGGGGGAAAAAAGTAGCCTTTCACATGTCTCTGTACAGAAGGGTTCCAGTTCGGACCAGACGGGGTGATTTACGAACACACAAAATGCATTATGTGTGTATGAAATACAATTCGTAGTAAGTACTCATGCTGCTGGTGCATGGAATTTTTCAATTGTAACAGTAATGTGTTCGTTTTGTTTAGATTCTACTTTTTTAGTCAGTTAGTAAATCTTGCTATGATTACAAGATCAGACTATTTCAAGACTTGATAAAATACAACAAAAAAAATCTCCCTCTCAATGAAATGATAGAAAAAATGACATCGCAACAAAAACGTGTCGAATAAAGGACCTATGAAAGAAAGGTTCAACGCTCCCTTCTCGAAAGAACACAGTGCTCACAGTGGAGTGTCTTCACAAAGTCGACTACTGTAAAACGAGGAATTTTCGCGTGCACTTTAATTTCGCGAATTTCGCGAGCGCCAAGATTCGCGAAATTAAAATGCACGCAAAAGTTCTTGTCTACACTATATGCATTGAATGCCAGTGGCGGCTCGCGAAAATTTCATGCCGCAAAAAAAAAAAACCGTCGGCTCCAATTCGCGAAAAATTCATGCCGCGAATATATCATTGTTTTACAGTATATGAAAACCTTCGAATCTAACAAGTGTGAAGATGATTTCACACTGTGGCGTGATTTTCACAGAGTGATCATAATTATACAGTATGTCCCAAAAAAAAAATTACAACGGGACCCCCCGCAATGATATCTTTAAAAATAGTGAATCGATCTAAATACAAATTCAGGGTATGAAACTATAACTCATTGCCCACATCTTACAGAAAACCCCATTCGACTTGCTTCAGTGGTCAAAGAGAAATGAGGAATTTTGTAGAGGATGTCGGGAATCTCTTTTGTCCAAGTTCTGTCTTTTATTCACGCACTAGAGCATTGAATTGCTAAAATTGAAAAAATTAGACTCATGACATGCTTTACAACAATCTACATTTCTCTGTGACCGCTTAACCAAATTGAATGAGGTTTTCTGCAAAATGGAGCTAAGATGTTATATTCTAAGGCCCCGAAGTGGCACTTAGACAGGTCGATCATTTTGGACGTTATCAATTCGAAAATTTGATTGTAATTTTTGAGGGACATACTGCAGTATGTCCCACAAAAATTACAATAAGATTTTCGCATTGATAACATCCAATATGATTATTTTTTTCAATGCTACTTCAGGGTCTTAAAATATAACATCTTAGCTCTATTTTGCAGAAATCCCCATTCGATCTAGTTAAGCGGTCACAGAGAAATGGGGATTGTAGTAAACATGTCATGAGTCTGATTCTTCCAAGTTTAGCACTTCGATGATTTTGTGTGTGAACAATAGACAGAACTTGGACAAAAGAGATTCCCGACACCCTCTACAAAATTCTTCATTTCTCTTTGACCACTGAAGTAAATCGAATGGGGTTTTCTGTAAGATGTGAGCAATGAGTTATAGTTTCATACCCTGAATTTGTATTTAGATTGATGCAATATTTTTAAAGATATCATTGCGTAGGGCCCCGTTGTAATTTTTTTTTGGGACATACGGTATAGTAACATTTTGTTTCACACGCAGCCTGTGAATTAAGGAATGAAATAGCTAACTAACCGATTTTTAAGTTTGTATGTCCTCTTCTATTATCTTCATTCATTATACTTATAATCTACTTACTATACTGTAGTAGAACTACATCATCTCAAACGTTGCATATAATTTATATATCTATTATCGCTGTCGTTACATATTCGACGTAAGAACTTGGTGCTAGCAAAGCGGAAATAAAATCTTACTTTAAAACATGGGATACCAAGCCGAAGTATTAGAAAAAATAATAAAATTATTTTTTTTTAATAGTGTTATCAAAACTAAAGCATTATTAACTCAGTCATTTTATTGTCTTTGTGTTTGCGACCGCATGAAGGTGCAACGTTTTGTCTCAAATAAGCTACTGACATAATCTGCTTATCTCCATGCCGATTAACATACATGAGAAATGCAAAGTTATTATTTCAAGCTCGGACTCAGAATTAATTGACTGCATCATCTTTCTTTATTAAACACCACCACCTCAGCGTTTTTGATGCAGAAAAAGAATTGAGAAATTGCCTTGTTTTATTTCATATAATGTAACTGTCTAATTCCTTATGTGAGCATGAACATGTCAGCTGCAATCGTGCTATATTTAATTTCTCTCTAGCCCCCTCTACGGCTATTTGCAACGTCCTTCTTGTCCGTCAGAGATACATCGGTGCCGTGATTTTTCTCTGTCTCGTCAGCATCCTCCTTTTCATCGTCCTGATCATCGTTCTTTGCAGAAAATGGGACGGCAACAAGAAATCCTCGGCCTAAACTATTTTTTGGCCTATACTTGTGCCAAGGAAAACCGTTTTTGATGAGATTTTGGCCCGACGTCTGTGAGATCTGGGCCCTTCATAAAAGATGTTAGGATGGCAACTCTTGCTGGAATGGCAACTTCCCATAGCAACAGCCAATCAGGAAGCTGGATTCTTGTCGTTACCATGACAATTGCCATTCCAGCAAGAGCTGCAATCATATCAACTATTTATGAAATGGGGCCCAGGTGATGGAAATTACTTTAACAGTTCGATCAAAGAGATAGTGGAGGTCTTTTTTAAACTCCTGAATGGCTTCTTAGAAGAGGCCAATTAGAATTCCTGTCCTGTAGTCATTTGACATTATTTTTCAAAGTACAGTGTAGTGAGTAGCCATTATGCATTGTATTATTGTTACTGAAGTGGCAAAATTTAAAGGTAATTAATTTAGATATTTGTGACTTCTTTAACAGTTTGTAGGTTGTAGAATAAGTTGTAGAATGAAAGAAAAATCTGCGTATATCTGCGTATACTATCTACCTATACCTATCAAGAAAAAAAAAATATTCGGTAAAGGAATAAAGAGAAAATGCAAAGGGACATCTTTTCCTCTAAACTTGTAAGGCTAAGCGGAAGCAGTCGTGGTTGTCGAGATGACGTGACCACCCAGACTCTGAGTTTTAATACTGTCGTAACTATAACACTGACATTAATTTAATCACTGCATGACTGTATTGCTGATACTATGCTAATTTGGTACATGTACTATTTAAAGGGATCGTATAGTTTTGGTTGAGACCAAATTTCATGTTTCTAACATTTTTTGGTGAGATAATGAGAAACCTCCTATGAAATGTGAAAAGAGCATGCAATTCTAATGACGAATTCAATGTTTATTTGATGAAAATTGGTTTTGAAATGGCTGAAATATCCAAAAAGAGCGATTCTAATAAAGTGTGGGACCCACACCTCAATACGGTTGCTTTGTTTTACTTTGTTTTTTGATGTTTCAGTCATTTCAAACCCGATTTTCATCAAATAAACCTTGTATTCCTCTTAAAATGGTATGCTCTATACTATATCATACGTGTTTTCTTGTGATCTCGCAAAAAGTTAAAGCCCAATTCTCACCTCCACCAATACTGTAACATCCCTTTAATACTGTTGGCAATATGCTTTTATAACAACGTTAACAAATCTTTTTATTCATATGCTTTTATTTATAGGTACATTTATGTTATGCGTATCTTCTTTCTTTGCCGAGGGATCCACGTGTACAAGCTATATACTTTTTAGTCGATCACTGTTTTTCAACGCTTTATTTACCCATTTCTACAAAGTATACACTGTAAAAACATCGGTGTTAGATTTAACACCATGGGTGTTAAATCTAACACCGATCAAACTTCAATAGAGGACCACACCCACAGGTGTTGAAAATGTATTGTGACGGTGTTAAAAAGTGTTCGCCTGGCACTTCGTGGTGTTAATTTGACACTGTGGCTGGTGTTATTTTTGATACTGCGCCAGAGTTAATTCAATAATGACACCGCATGGTGTTGATTTGATATTGGTGGTGTTAATTTCAATGGTATAACACCCGTCCAGCTTCAATAGCGGACCACACCAACTGGTGTTAATGTGGTGTAAATGTGATTACAATTTTTTTTTCAAAAATCAAGTACTTTATTGGAAAATTCTTTATCGTCTTGTTGAAGTTCAAAATTAACAAGAAGTGCAGTAACTAAGAAACTATTCAAAAAACAATTTTAAATTTTGAAATGACACCCGGAGGTGTTAATCTAACACCATGAATGAGCACCGAAAATTTAACATCAGCTCGGTGTTTCATATTTAACACCGGACTTTTTGCAGTGTATGCATTGTTTTTTATACTCTTATACATTTTTTCGCACATACATTATTTAGTACTATTCTTTATAGTGTATGTTTACTATACTTCTTTCCCTTTTGCTTGCATACATTATAATTATGTATCGCCTTCTGTTCGATGGATAGGGAAAATGGAACTGAAATTCAAATAAGGACCTATTACAGTAACGAGTCAATGTGCATGTTGGGGAATTTTGGATGGCTTTAGGCGGGTAGAGGAAATCATAGATTTATAAACAGTACGTGGACCTGGACGAGTATCGGCTCGTTTGGATGGAATCGGTTACCTGTGAGATGCTACGATCATTATGTTTGAGGAGATTATAGTTCTCCATCGCATATGTTGATTAAAGCTAAAGTAGCTATATTTTCAATTAATACTACTTCAGATTTCATGGTTATAATTTCATTTGTTCAATTTGGAATTATTTCTGCAACTTTTTTTTTTTTCAAATACACAATGTTCAAATAAAAATTCCTCAATTACATGGACATTTTTAGCAAATCAAAATCAGTATGAAAAAAAAAATCAAGTTTTATTAACAAATTTGAAGTAAATCATTGCTGAATAATCATTGCTGAAAATTGTTGCATTTTCTGTCCTGCGACACGTTCCATGTAGCAGCGTAGGGGCCTTTATGAGAAACATACGTAATGATGCATCCCTTTTCCTCGTGATGTTTATGGCGAGCATATTCCACACAGTGTCATCAGGGGCCCGTTTTATAAAACTTGTCATCAGTGACAAGTTGTCATAGATGTGACAAGCTACGGAAATCCTTGCATCTGATTGGCTGAGAGCAAATTTGTCATAGAAATGTGGCAGTTGTCACTGATAACAAGTTTATGAAACGGACCCCTGGTCTTTAGTGTCTTATGGGATTCGTGAGCTAACAGAATTCTGTATTATAGGGTTATTAAATGAATGTTAATGTGGGTACGTGTTGGATATCAAAGGTTTTTTTTTTTTTTTTTTTTTTTAATGAAGAATAGGGCCTAAGGTTTTTCGTGTAATCAAACATAAGATGTTTCTGTTTAAAAAAAAAAGGCACTGATATCATCTAATATGAGAACTTTTAATTGGTGGATTAAAGGATCAGTATGTGTTATAAAGGGAGAATTTGTACAGCTTCTTTACTATTTACATGAGTCTATCTGAGCAATGTTGTGTATATTATACCGCCTCTCTAGCTCGTCTAGTGTAACTAGATGCAAAATATGCTGTCCCTCGGATCGGACAAAGGAGTTCCCGTGTGTGAGAGAGTCACATCTCATGCAAGTTATCATGGTAAAATATCCCGCTTCATTCATTAATCGAAAAGAGCAGGGCACCCGGTGAAGTGGACTCGCCTAACATCAAACTGGACCCAGAGGAAGACCAGTGTATAGTGCAGCTGAATATGGGCTAGCCAACCATCTTGTCAGATTTCAAAAAAAAAAAAAAATAAATAAATAAACGAACAAACAAACAAACAAACAAAATGCTATTCTATTCAATTTAGACTTACACAAATTCCCCTTGAGAATGCAATATGCTAAGTAAAGGGTACACTATTAACCCGTTCCATACACTGAATTCTGAAATTCCCATAGACTTAATACACAGGTCACCAGGTTCCCGCACGGAACGGGTTATGAAGCATTAAAAGGGAGTAAAAGCAATTAAAAAACAAAATGTATGAAGAGGGGATGAAAGTGCTTGGTCAGCTGGCAAACTCAGCAAACTTTACGGTTCAAATCATTCAAATTCTTACAGTGTGTCATGGGTTCTTGCTTTGTTTTTGGTGGTTTGTTATTTTTTCCGCGCTTGTTTGTATACTTGTAGTGTCTGCTACAATATCTTTGGATATGCCTGATTGATTTCACTTGTGCAATAAGAGGAGAGAAGCGCACGTAGTGCGCTGCGTGAGTTTCGCCGCTCTTTGCACTTGCGTGGTGGGCATACCGATACATACACCGTAAGCATGTATCTGCGCCACGGAAATCGGCTTCAGCAAAGAGTGGCCTGCCATGTAAACTGCAGAACAATCGTATCCTGCGCAAATGTTGGGAAGAAAGTACACCGCAGCGACCACTCATTCATTCGAAAGGAAGCTCATACTTCCAGCTCCAGATACCACAAGCAACATAACGAAGTGTCAGAAGGATGCTAACATCAAAATAGCCTGTCGCCAGCATAGTACGCTGTGTATTCGCTCGGATAACCCGTCACTGTTGTCAGTCCATTCAATTCAAGGTCTCCCAGGTCCACGACGAGCTGTATGTAGCTTTTGCGACGTCGAGTGACCAGTGAACAAGAACGCGAGGCCACACGGGCAGACTCCGGGCGGACTCTACGGCATGCAGTGCTAGGTCAACTCTCCACAATAGCTCCACTACGCTTTCACGAAGCCCAAAGCCTAAAGGGAATTTTCTTCACGGCAAAAAAGAAAACTCCTGCATCGGTCCACACCAAGTAAGGCAAGAAACAAGTGAAATTCATGAACATGATATGCATAAACGTATTTCACTTGGGCTGTGAAGAATATTAATTATTGTCTCATAAATATTTGTCTGACTAGCGGCACAAAAGTTCTGTGTCGTCGGAGTTCATTAATATAGGCAAGGAATTCAATGTTTATAACTGAAGATAGGTATATGAATATTAGTTTCATACATAGGCCTACGATTGATAACTGCTCACTCGGGCTCTGAGGAATGAAGTGTCGCATAAAATGAAATTGATTTTTGAGTGACATAAACGTCTTATTTATGTATTTATTTTAATATTTCGCATCTTTGAAAAGGGTATAGCATTAGATGGTTTTCATCGGCGCCCTTTCAAACAGCAGAATTACAGTTACTAACAAAACATTTGAAAACATAAAAAAATAAAGAATACGC
This sequence comes from Diadema setosum, assembly GCF_964275005.1. Lineage (NCBI taxonomy): Eukaryota > Metazoa > Echinodermata > Echinoidea > Diadematoida > Diadematidae > Diadema > Diadema setosum. The sequence goes on along the minus strand of NC_092699.1, from coordinate 24,103,973 downwards.
CCATGCGGTATGAAGTCCTTATTTGAAAAAAAAAAAAAAAAACCCAACATTTTATTAGCTTTAGAAAACGTCTTGAACGCGGAGGGCTAAAAATTAGTACGTGAAATAAGATCTATCTAGAATATGAACAGAGATTGAGGCGCGTCGAACTTTCAACTCTAGCATACCGCAGGGCGAGAGGTGATATGATTAAAGCTTTTAAATTATTCCATGATCAGGAAGTAGTGCCTGATTTGGGCTTAATGAAATATGCACAAGAGGCATAGTAAAAAGTTAAATATTTTTCAATCACATACCACTACAAGAAGAAACTCATCTTACATGCGTATCAGGAAACCATGGAATAGTTTACCAAGAATTTTAATAAATGCACCCAGTGTCTTCAGTTTTGAAGTTGGTTTGAATAAATTCTGGGACAATGTGAACTCATAAAATTTAATTTCGACGCCACTCCACCTGGCCATGACCCAGCTCATCTCAAGGACCAAACCAGGATCTGAATACAGAGGCTCAGCCTGCGTTCAGAATCTTCCATAGGTATCCATAGGTAGGTATAAAAAAAGAAAGAGATAACACTAATATGCTGGTTTTAAAGAAATGTAGCCCTCCCCCCCCCCCCATGCAACAATTCCTAAATAATCAACAATATCAATTGAGGAAAACGATGAACAAGGACATCTATTGCACAAATGTGTTTGTATCAATTATCAAAAAGGAATATTTCCTGATATATATATATATATATATATATATATATATAATATCATTGTATTATATTATATCACATCATTATTATATTATGTTATAATTTACTTTTAAGCAATCCTAGGGGAACAGCGTGTCTCCATCGGCAAATAATTCCAATAAGATATTGCTGAGCATACAAATTTTTTGATGAGCGCCTGTATACTTCAGTATTACATCTAGAGGCTCAAGATTAAATTGATGTGAGTTACGTGTTTATGCGTTGCGCTACATCATCGTGCAAAACAAATTTGTTTGCTGATAAGAAGGATGCCTCATAAAAAAAAAAAAATCCGTATATGGCCAGAAAAGCTATAATGTAAAAGTTATGGATACGGAGTGCATGTATTTCACTGTGGCGGTGAAGAGTATATAGATATAAAATATAGGCCTATTCATTGTAGTGACACTGAAGTTTGGTCCCATCATAATCTTAAGGCAGGGAATGCCATTTACGTTATTTGTTGCTGGGGATTAAAAAAAATCCAGCTGTATGTTATTCACTCGGTTTGCGGAGAACAAAGTATTCAAGAAATAAATATTGTAATGACACAAAAATTCGATTTCGTCAAAACTCCATATAAGGCAAGGAACTTGGAATGAATATAACTGAAGACTTATGGCCATTAAACAGAGTGTCCCGTAAAATAACGTCCACCATTATTAGCACTAAACGTTTAGCCTCGTCAAATCTCCCATCTTGGAAAAAAAAAATGCAGTGAACATAACCAAATACTCATGAATACCAAGTACATGTATTTTACTCGGGGTGTGAAGAATAGAATGTTCCATAAAATAAATTCATCTTTAAAACACAAAAGTTCTGCTTCATCAATAGACCGGATCTGTATAACTGTACAATGTGTAGTCAGATTTTATACATGATTCCTTAACAACCACAAAGCTTGCCCGACCTAGCGACAACTTTAGAAGCAAATTCTTGCCTATGGAACTTTGAGAAGGAGCAGCTAAATGAAATACTACGTTACTAGGCTTTCGGAAAAGAAACTTCCATAAATTGTGATATAACAGAAAAAGTCTATTTCATCTGGCAAGAAATGCAATGAACGTAAAGACTTATGAATACCAAGTATATGAATTTCACCTGTAGTAAGTGTTGATTTTAAGAGAAAATAAGTGAAATGTAATCACTGAATAAATCAAATCGATCGCGAATATTAAGAGTTAAACATCAATAAAAACAGCAGAAAAGTTTCTTTGGGAATAAAATTGTTTCTGTTTATTCTAACAAATATTTCATTTGCTTGAACATTATCAAAGTACATTGTCAAATGTGAGTCAGTATATTTATGTTAAACAAAAACCTGGCATCTAGAGTCTACCATGATTGTTGACAGCTCTAGAACAGAATATTCATATATTTGGATGGGGTAGAGGTGTAATACTCACAGTAAGGAATGTTTCCTTCTTATAGCTTTCGACGTATTCCACAAACTTCTATAGGCAGCTCCCAAGCTGTCGCGTTGAATTTCTGCCCGAGAAGGAGTTGGTGCTTTCCCTTGCAGGGGATCGTCTATCAACGGTCTCAGTAAGTGCAGCGTAGCCGACAAGCGAAGCACCAGATCTACTTTCTTTGATTGTGGAGGAGTTGGTCCTTCTTTCGTGGATCCGTTTATAGTTTCAATGCAATGTTCGTTGATGACATGCGTGTTCAAAGTTCGCTGTCCTCGCTGAAAGTGTACAGAGTGTATTTCAGTCCAGTCTCATGAAGACCTTCGATTACTTGAAGCGCATATGTGACAGTTGATAAGTCTCTGACTCGTCTTGCTTCACGTGCATTACACAGCCCAAGGAGATGGCCTAAGACAGTCAGGCACACGTAATATCAAGCGTTCTATCATGTCATTGACAATGTCAAGACTGGAAAGAAAGTGTGTGGCTGGGCCTGGTGTGGGCTCCCAGAATGCAAAATGCTCTGTTAGAGACGATTTCCCTGATTGTTTTGCGTGGCGTACGTATAGTCAATACTCTTTCACCGCTGACAAAATGTGGCACAGAGTTGACATGTCACCACAAGCGCTGTCACTGTCGTTTTTCACCATCTTTAAGAAGATATCGTGGATTTCATTTGACAATATCATGCCGTTTTCTTGGGCAAGTCGATTAAGAAGACCCGGTGACGTACATTTCCCAGTGACCAAGGGTGTCCCAGCGTCTCGAGAGGTCGAAATCGTAGTCAGAGGGTCCGTTGCTCCAAAGTGGATCCGAGGGGACTTGCCGGGAGATGACGGGCCAACGAACAGAACATAAATACTGTATTGTATCAAGATTATGTTTGATTTTGTAGATATGCCATCGTATTCGATGCACGAGCGTTCACCGATGAGGAATAGGCGGTCGTTGTGATGATCGAGCAAAGTAAAATCCTGTTTGTTTGCCCGTGCATTCTGAAGACAGACCTGCTTTCTTTTGTTCTTTATGGTACTTTCAGTCATTTCGTTTTTGTGTAAAGCACCTTGAACATTGAATTATATCGTAAATGGCGCTACAGAAATTTTATGTATTTATCATTATTTTTTATTAATTATAATTATGTATGTCCATTTTGCGTTGATTTATTGCTAGGGAGAATACTGAGAAGGGCGTAACGTTACCTTGCGTCATCGCCATGGAAACGACATGGACCGCTCCCATGCTGTATGACGATTCTCCAGCAGAAAACGGAACAGCCAATGGGAACGTCGAGCAGCTGAAATTGGCCAATCAAGTCGTGCTGGGCGTCACGCTCGGTCTGACTATGGTAGCCATGGGAGCAGCCATTGAGCCCAGCGATTTCAAAGTGGTTGTGAGTATACCGAGGGCGATTACGGGGGATCGACTTCGATATGCACGACCGACCAAATAAAGAGAGATTTTATGGAATCTTATGCATAGGGCAAATGGACATCAAGCTCACATGCAACATCACGGAGTTGTCAATTTCTGCTTGATGGATCACACTATCAAAATTTCATGACTGTATTATTCTTAGTAAGAATTTGTCAAACTTTCATAATGTTTCTTTTGGTTTTTCTGGTTCTTTTCAAACAAACGTATATTTTTAGGATCGACATTCCCGTCCTGTTTAAACGACGAAAACTAGACATTCAAGCAGTGATTTGATTCAAGATGGCACTCTTGGGTTTCACCGGTGACTTCGTGACGCAATATTGAAAGAAAAAACTGTTAGACGGGAAATCGCAAGTACAGGTAGCTACTGCAGAATGTGTCGGTCGTGCAAATCGAAGAAAAAAAAAAACAACAACAACAACAAACCACACACGATATTCACATGGATATCTTCTTCTTGAAGCCTTATACATGGCAGTCCAAGAAGTAATATTATGTGAAAGAATACTAAACATCATGACGCTATCTATGACTGCAATTTCAGTCCCATGTATCTTCACACATTATCTTGTTTCTTTTGCCTTTTTTTTTTTGTCTTGCCTTCAGAGTTACAAAAGTACCTTTAATTAACTACCAATATTTGCAAGTGCATGATAACGACTTTTATACTGTTCCATTATTACGTCTTTTCTTTTCTCTCCCTCTCTCCTCCTCCTCCTCCTCCTCCTCCTCCTCCCTCTTCTTCCCCTTCCTAGTTACGACGCCCAGTGGGCGTGGCAATCGGGTTCGTGTGTCAGGTGGTTCTGATGCCTCTGCTCGGTTTCACCATGGCCTTGGCGCTCCGACTTTCCGCACCGCAGGCCCTCGGTGCGCTGATTACGGCCTCCAGCCCGGGCGGCACTACGTCCAATCTCTTCACCTTCTGGACTGATGGGGACGTCTGCCTAAGGTTCGAAAACAGTGCCGCTTAATGTGATTCAAATATGAAGGGGAAATGACTAGAAATAAAGCGAAATCGTTGATAAATGTGTAGAAGTCTTAAAGGAAACATGAAACGAAATATTAATGTGGATTGAATGAAAGCAACAATATTAGTCAGTTAGTAGAACGTATTTGCGAAGTTTGAAGAAAATCGGACAGTTGCTTCAAAAGTATTTTTTTTTTTATGTTTCCATGCCGTCACCCCTGAATAAGAAGACTACTATAGTTAATGACGTCATGTATGGACAACAATATGAAGAAAATAGGAGAATTCCATAAAATGTGATTTTCATGAAAAGTACACATTTCATGGACTTGTTACTGACATGCATAATTATGTTAAGTGTGATATCACTCTCCCTTTTTCTGAAAGAGGTAAGTCAAGTGTTTTTTTTTCCATTATGCTAGAATGGTGAACATAATATTACATTATGCTGAATTTTCTTCACATTCTTTTTTTATATTTTTGTCCATACCTGACGTCATAATCTGCGTCGTAGTAGTCCTCTTATCCAGCGATGACGGTACCGAAACTTTGAAAAATCGTAACTTTTGCAGCTTTGTTGTCCGATTTTCCTCAAACTTGCACTGAGATGTTTTACTAATACTGCTGATTTGAATCAATCCACATTCATATTTGGGCTTTGGTTTCCTTTACGTGAAATAATACCATGTAAGGGATGACGGAGGGAGTGTGCCTGTTTGTCGAGACTTTGATTAGATTAAAAACGGAACTTTTTAAAGTTTTTAACCAGTGTTAACAGTATACGGTAATGTAGATAACAACAATGATTTAAGGTTTTGTTTACCTCTGGGAGCAGTGATTTAAACAAATGTTCAAGATATCACCTTTGATGCATATGTGTAGGTCAGTCTTACCGCATAAAATTTTTGCAATAAAGCCTAAAATATGAGGAGAAATCATTATTTTCTTATTAAACCATAACTGTATTACGGTTAAGTCTGGAAACATTTTCATTGTAACTATTGTTCACAATTTGTATGTTTAACAATACTTAACATCGATTGTACTGGTTCAAATTTGTACATTGGTTGTTATTATCCTTAAATCAAATTTTAGAACTATTTTGAAGCACTAATGGTGGTTTTTTTTTTTTTTTCATGTGCAATTATTGTGCAAATGGTAAATTACGCCTTTAAGTGAAATGGTCATGTATATTCAATGAATTACCAATCTTATTGCCAATTGAAATGAAGGAAATCTAATATAATTTTGTGATTATCAGGTTTTTATTATGATTATCAATTCTTTACCCATCCATACCCCCACACACGCACGACAATAAACACTCAACGCTCACAAGTACGTGTGGTTGTACCCTAACACGTCCACTGTAGAGTAGTCTGCAGATAACAGATATTGTATGTCACAGGTTTTTTCTAAAAAAACCTGGCCCAGTTCGGGTTTAGTTTATAAACAGGAGATTTACTTCATACAACAAGTACATTGATAAACGGAAATTAATATGAATATGACCGACTTTATTAGGTTTAGGATCAATCGATCAAACCTTCAAATAAACGTGGTTACAATATGTGCAACACAGACAGTAACAATGCAACAAAGATGCAGTCAATTCAATTGTGCTTAACAATAAGTAACAACTGGTACAGCATTCAATATTAAACAGGACAAGGTGTATCCTAAAATTAACAATTTATCAGCTACAGATAAGTCAATGGACTGGTTATTAATTACAATCAATGTAAGGTCGATTATGGGGATTATCGCGGGTCTTGTAGGGCTCGTCCTTTCCCTCAGGCGGAGAGTGTGCCTTCAGCGTGGGATTGCAGTAGATGGGGTCCACTACCAGCTGGAAGGGGGGCCTGATGCAAGGGGCAGGATCGTCTGTATTGGGGGTATGACAGTCGGCTGTATGAGAGCAGCCACAGTACCAACTTTGTGCGTCTTATCTGGCCGATGTCATAACAAGCTCTCCTTCTATCATTTACATCATGGTCTTCACTGTACAGCATTTCAAACAGCTAACACAGTACAAAATAGCTTCCTTTTAACTTGCTTACAAGTATAATGTTCTCACTTCCTTTCCCAAGTCTCAAATACTGGGAGGAAAAGTGATTTCTTTCAAATAATATACAACATAAACAGAGAGGTGGTCAGCCTGCTACCAAAAAGAGAGGAGAGTAGAAAAAGAGGAAATTCAACCTTGAGCAGGTCGGAGTGCGATAGCGAAAGAAGGAGGAGGAAGAGAGAGAGAGAGAGAGAGAGAGAGGGGGGGGGGGTGCGCAGTGGCTGACCACCCACGGAATGTGCAACTTGCACTGAAATGGCAACACTATTAAAATCATACATTCTGTACACCACATTACATACAGCTATTTAGTCACATTTGCAATTTCTACAATGACCTATGTGGCGGATCCTAGACAATCCTACTGTGGTCTCCAGTATTTGTACCAAACTGAAACAAATTCTTAATATATAATCTAAGGACGTCATAACATGATGCACTGGGAAATGATGGTTCTTGTGCCATCAGGCTTGATAGTGTCATAATGACAATCAGATAAAAACTATTCAAATCAATCAAATGAAGAATTACAATGATGCTAACTATATGCAACTACATTAATCAAGGAGTCTGTTGGGAATTACACATCATTATGTGAACAATATTATTATACCAACAATCAGGACGCCAAATGTTGGCTTTATGTCCATACGGTACACAACCAACCCATGGTAGTACCTCCATCTCGTGAAGTATAACCTTAACCTTACTCCTACATTATTACTTTCAACAAGCATATTAACTATTTACAATGATCTCAAGGAATGAGATAAACAAGAGAGGAAAAGGGAAGCGAAAAGGTGGAAGTGAGAATTTAGAATAGTGTAAAGGAGATGGAGAGTGAAGAGAGAAATGGAGAGATAGGGACATACATGTAGTAAGAGAGAGATACTAGCATAGGATAAGAAGAGAAAAACACAGAAACATGATATATAATATTCTTAACACATACAATGTATTTATGATCATAATCATGTGAAAATTATAATCAGCAAATAATGAGGAATCATGTTAGCTTACCTGTATTGGGGGTATGACAGTCGGCTGTATGAGAGCAGCCACAGTACCAACTTTGTGCGTCTTATCTGGCCGATGTCATAACAAGCTCTCACTGGGAGAGTAAAAATCTCTTCCCAATACAGGCTCACTACCGAATTCGACACAATCTCGACTGACCATTAAAACAAAGGACTCTCTATTTCTTCTGACCTCGTACATTCCTGAGACTGGAGTGTAGGGCTACTCCCACTCCCTTCTCTGTGACATGATACCTGTTATGACTTTGAGGTATAATTGAAACGCTAGAGTCTCTCTCCCATACATTATTCTGTTGCTACAGCACAGGTACTAAACTATAGGGCAACAGGGCAAAATCATTACACATAGAACATAATATCAGTGAATAAGGGACATACATGTAGTAAGAGAGAGATACTAGCATAGGATAAGAAGAGAAAAACACAGAAACATGATATATAATATTCTTAACACATACAATGTATTTATGATCATAATCATGTGAAAATTATAATCAGCAAATAATGAGGAATCATGTTAGCTTACCTGTATTGGGGGTATGACAGTCGGCTGTATGAGAGCAGCCACAGTACCAACTTTGTGCGTCTTATCTGGCCGATGTCATAACAAGCTCTCACTGGGAGAGTAAAAATCTCTTCCCAATACAGGCTCACTACCGAATTCGACACAATCTCGACTGACCATTAAAACAAAGGACTCTCTATTTCTTCTGACCTCGTACATTCCTGAGACTGGAGTGTAGGGCTACTCCCACTCCCTTCTCTGTGACATGATACCTGTTATGACTTTGAGGTATAATTGAAACGCTAGAGTCTCTCTCCCATACATTATTCTGTTGCTACAGCACAGGTACTAAACTATAGGGCAACAGGGCAAAATCATTACACATAGAACATAATATCAGTGAATAGTTATTGCATGTGTATGTATTACATATCTCTTCGTCCCATTCATTTGAACGGATTCCTAATTTGTAAACTGGCCAAAAGAACAGGGTCTGACATTTTCCCCTCCTAGAATCGTGTCGTCCCGACATGACGCTATGGAAGTAAGTAGGCATGAAGCAAGGCAAGACTCTGCTTTTGTAAAGCCAACTGCTCTTCAATGAGCTTGACTTTCCTACTCCCCAGAGTGCCATACCAAAGTCGGTCGGGGGGAGCCCGACGCCTTGAAGACCGTCTTGGAGGTATGGGTTGTTCTTCAGCTACATCGGACTGGGTTGACGGCAATGACTCATCTTCCGATAAGTCATCCATAGCTTCATGTGCAGTGGTTTCCTCTGCCTCGCCTATATCAGTCACTTCGGGTAATTCTTCTTCAGGCTCCCTCTGTGCAGGTATGAATTCCTCGGCATGAGGATTCAAGATGGGAGTGGGCTGGTCTGGATTACTAATGGATAGACGTCGGCGGGGAGCCGGGGTTGGACGAGTTTCAATGACAACAGGGTCCAAAATATCTTGTACTACAATGTCCGAGTCGGTAGATGAATTATCAGGGACACGAGATGGCTGAGGGTTCTTAGCAGCTAGTCGCTTGGATGTCCTGGGCCGTGGTGTCGGTGCTGGTCTTGGGGGTGCGACAGGGATGTCTGGTTCAGATGGAAGGAAACCACATGGGAGGAGAAGGTTTCGATGGAGTGTACGTTCAGGGCCATCATCGTCCATTGGCTTTACGACATAAACAGGCATGTCAGCACTGATTCGCCGAATGACGCGATATTGTTTACTTCTCCACCGGTCTGCCAATTTGTGTTTGCCCTTGAGACCAACATTCTTCACCAGTACTCTGTCTCCAACAGCCAGGGCATGGTCCCGAACAGACACGTCATGACGCTTCTTCTGGTAGGCCGCATTCTTCTGGGCTTGGGTAGCAGCAAGCTTATGGGCTTGGTTTAAGCTGCGGCGCAGGTCTTGGATGTACTTGTGGTGGGACTTGGCGGAGGCTTGCGGCTTGGTGATGCCGAACTGCACATCAATGGGCAGGCGGGGCTCTCTCCCAAACATGAGCATGTAGGGTGATGCTCCCGTAGAAGTGTGTCTCGTGCAATTGTACGCGTGCACTAGGGGTCTAACGTAGAGCCGCCACTGCTGCTTCTTGTCGTCCTCAAGGGTGCCAAGCATGTTGATAAGGGTCTGGTTGAACCTTTCTACCTGGCCGTTCCCCTGAGGATGGTAGGGAGTCGTCCTTGATTTACGGATGCCAGCCAGTTGGCATAGCTCCGAAATAAGGCTGGCTTCAAAATCTCTCCCCTGGTCGGAGTGCAGCCTCTCAGGAAACCCGTAATGGATGAAAAATTGTTCCCACAGCACTCTTGCAACAGTCTTGGCTGTCTGATCTTTGGTTGGATATGCTTGCGCATACCGGGTGAAATGATCAGTTATGACTAGTATGTTGGAAGTATTCTTGTTGTCTGGCTCCAAGGACAGGAAATCCATGCATACTAGTTCCATTGGGGCAGTCGTTGTAATATTAACTAGGGGTGCTGCTCTCTGGGCTCTCTGCTTCCGTTGCACACACCTCTCGCAAGTACGACATCTGTGCTCTACTTCTGCATCCATACGCGGCCAGTAGAATCTGGATCTAAGGAGGTCGAAGGTCCTCTCTTGTCCTAAGTGGCCAACGTCATCATGGAGAAGGCGAAACGCTTCTGCTCGATGGCTACGTGGTAGAACAAGTTGTCTTGCCCGGTTGCCTCGAGGGGCAGCGCTCACCTTGTATAAAACACCGTTGTCCATTTGGAGGTTTTTACGATGCCGCAGGATCACTCTGGCTTCCTCTGCCATCTCTGATCTCATCTTCGTTGTTAGAGGAGTGCCACTCTCTATCAACTCTATAACTTGGCGGATGGGGTCATCTTCTAGCTGCAGCCTTCTCCAGTCTGCAGGACTTAAGCTTGGCAATGCAGTTTCTCCTAAACCACCTGAAGCAAACTCATCAGGAATGGCCCCTTCTGAATCAGTAATGACATCCACTAGGGCACACCCTCCACCATCATTCTCTGCATCTTCACCCTCAGTGTCCTGGCCAGAAATGCTGAATTCATGACTCTGACAGACTGCTCGGAATGCCTCTGGTGAGCAGATACCATCACCAGGGTCTCTGAGACGCTCTTTGAGTTTGAAGATCCTCTCTTGTGTGCTCGTGAATTCCTCGTCATCCCCCTGAGAAGCTTGCGGCATCCTGGATAAGGCATCTGCGTCTGCGTTTGTCTTGCCAGGCCTATACTTGAGTGTGAAGTCAAAGTTGGCTAGAGCTGCCAACCAACGATGACTTGTGGCATCAAGCTTTGCCGATGAAAGAACGTAGGTGAGAGGGTTGTTATCTGTCACTACGGTGAATGTGGCACCATGGAGATAGTCTATGAACTTTTCAGTGACGGCCCACTTCACAGCCAGAAATTCTAGCTTGTGAGCCGGGTAGTTGGCCTCACTCTTGGAGAGTCCCCTGCTGGCGTACGCTATTGGTCTTTCTCTGCCATCAACTCGTTGGTAGAGTGCTGCACCGATGCCACAAGTACTAGCGTCTGTGTGTAGGATGAATGGTGCGGAGTAATCAGCAAAGGCCAGTATGGGTGCTGAGGTTAGCAGGTCTCTCAACCTCTGAAATGCAACTTGGCACTCAACACCCCAATTGTTGCCAAAGGGTGTTGTGGGTTTGGGTCTGCTGGGCTTCTCTTGACCGCCACCTGGTTTCCTACCTCGTTTCCGGACTGGTTCATACAACTTCATCACATCATGGAGGGGTTTTGCAACTCTGCTGTAGTGTGGAATGAAGCGTCGATAGTAGCCAGTAAAGCCCAAGAATGTTTTCAGTTCCTTGGCGGAGTTAGGCTGTGGCCATTGCTGGACTGCAGACACTTTGCTTGGATCGGTGCTAACCCCGTCTTGTGATACCACATGCCCAAGACACTTGACAGATGTCTGGGCGAAACAACACTTTTCTGGGTTCAGCTTCAGTCCGAAATCCTTCAGCCTAGTCAGGACCTTGTCTAGTCGTTGGAGGTGTTCCTCAAATGAAGAAGAAAAGACCAAGAGGTCATCCAAGTACACCAGTACATCAGTCATGCTCATCTCCCCCATGCACCTTTCCATCAGGCGTTGGAAGGTAGCAGGAGCGTTTGTTATCCCTTGGGGCATCCTGTTGAACTCGAAGAACCCCAAGGGACACCAAAAGGCAGTCTTCTGTTTGTCTGCCTCGTCCATCTCCACTTGGTAGTATCCGGATTTGAGATCCAGAGTGGAAAACCAGGCGGCTCCAGACAAGGTGTGCAGGGTGTCTTCAATCTTGGGTATATTGTATTGGTCTCGTATAGTCCGCTGATTTAACTTCCGATAGTCAATGCAGAGCCGGAGGTCGCCATTTTTCTTTCTCACCAATACAATCGGAGATGCATATGGGCTCTGCGAGTCACGGATAATCCCTTTGTCCTTCAGCTCCTGAAGGTGGCGACGGGTATCTTCATAGTCGGCCGGGGGAATACGCCTGCAACTCTCACGAAACGGTGTCTCATCGGTCAGCCGAATTTGGTGCTTAACAGCGGACGTGCATCCAATATCAAGGTCATCGGTAGAGCACACATCTCGATGGGAATGAAGTAGGCTGCTTAATCTCTGTTTGTCTTCCTCAGGTAATGAAGAGCCTTCAATCTGATTCTGGAACAGGACATCATTTGGTGGGGACCTACTGCCCTCTGTAGTGTGGCACTGGGCATGCCACGATGGAGGGTGGGGTCCTGGGTGATCACTGGTCATCATTGGCGTTAAGTTGTCGGCTGCGTATGCCTTTGCTATCACTGCTCCAGGAGGGAGCTCTACATCACGATTAGACATATTAGTCACAATTAGTTCACACGCATTTGCAGATGTCCTTGACAGGTTGGTGAAGGTCCTCCCTATCATCAGACCTCCTGCGGAGAAACAGCCCTCTTCTCTCTCAATGAGGACTGCAGCTGGATTGTGGGGAGAACATTCAATAGAGGCGGGCAGCATCCTTGTCTCTCCACTTTTCAACTGCACTGATGTAGTCTTAGGTAGACGGACATCCAGGGCTTGCTCATCTAAAGTGAGGTCAGTATTCAACGATTCCAAGTGTTGAAAAGCTGAGATAAGGGGGCTCTTAACCTTCATAGTCTGGAGGAAATTGGTCCCATTCTCCTGCTTGCACTTGTCTAGCATTCGTCTCACAACACTGGTGTTGGTGCCGATAAGGAGGGGAGCCCTATCTCGGCCATTTCTGGTGGGTGTTACGAGTGCGAGAGTGGTCGTCTCTGCTTCCACGCCGGCTGCTTTGGAGGGAAACCGCAGATGTATCTCTATGTACCCAATGTAGGGTACCTTGCTACCGCTCGCACCCACAACCAGCAAATCCTCTAATGGCTCCAAGGGACGGTGCTTCAGATGCTGTCTGTAGAACGCTTCCGACAAACACGTCACCTGGGAGCCAGTATCCACTAGGCATTCACACTGGGTGCCATCAACTAAAGCCACAACTGTGGGTTGGTTACCCACAAGAGAGCTTGGCGGAACTTTGGAGGGTCCTGTCTTGGCCCTAGATTCATGGAACTCTGTGTGAAGAGGTGCACTCTGTCTTATGGGACTTTCCTTTCCCCGTGTGGCCACCGGTCGTCCCGTTACTGATGGCCGCCTCCATTTCCCGCTGACTGGGTTCGCGACACCATCTTGGATTGCACAAGGGCGGCATTCGTCTCTCCGTTGCACTGTTCCATTCGGTGCCCATCCTCTCCACAGTTGTAACAAAACATTGTCCGCCTTCTTCTTTGATTGCGTGGGGGCCCCCTTGAAAATGAGTTGGTAGTTGCTGCCAGCTGCTGTTGGAGTGACATGACTTGTTTCTGCAGCTCAGCAATGCGGTCATCAGAAGGGGAGGCTGCAGTTTGTTCGGCTGAAAGAGCCTTTTTCTTGCCCGTGTGTCCTCCCTTCCGGCGCTCCGCCTTGTCAAGCTGCTTCTGCTCCTCCTGTCTAATCTCCTGGAGTAGGGCAACGAAAGTGGGTGGTGTAGGCCGCCGTTTGAGGTCGAGTGCCACCAGAAGAGGATCATTGTAAAGGCAACCTCTCAAAAACTGTTGCACTCTAACATTGTCTCCTCGTTCTTTGGCAACTCCGCCGGCATCAAGGGCTCGTGAGAGGTGACTTTGCAGACGAAGGAGGTATTCAGCTGCTGTTTCATGCTCCTGCTGGTAGCACTCGCTAAATTTCAAGTAGAGTTCATCCCCATCAGTTGTCGACCCGTATGCCTTCTCAAGACCTTCAAGACACTGGACTGCGGTAACATCCTTTCCCAGTGCCCAAATGATGTCACTGGCAGGTGGGAGTAGCGATTCAGCAATCCTGTTGTACTTTTCGGAGTCTGACAGATCTTTAGCCTCCACGAGCTGTTGGGCAGGACGCCGCCAACTTTCGAAATCAAACTCCCCACTTGGCACAGGGGAACGTCCAGAGAAGAGTCTGAGTCTCCTTCGCTGGATGGAAGATGACTTCACGACGTGTTTGACTATGGTCTCTTGGACAGCTTTTGGTATGGTCACCTCTGGGTTTGACTGGGAGGATACAGGGGGATCTAAAGACAAATCGGCAAGGGTTTTGCCATGTTCTCCAAGTAGCTTAGCCAGGGCAGCTTGGAAATCAGATTTCTCTTCTTGCTGGGACATGATTGCAAGATCTTTGTTAGCTTGTCAACAGGAACAAAAATATTGCAGAGCAAAAACAAATAGAATTGACCAAAAAAAAAAAAAGCACCCAAATTTCAATATTCAAATATTATGGAAAATTTGTGTCAAAACTATAAAGTGTTCACAACAACTAAATTAAGTTAACAGTGTATAGAAATTGACATCTGTCAGTAGTAGGCCACTACTGCACAATTGACTTTAAATGAAGGGTGATTATTGAAATGATCACACTTAAACATAAAAATATGCTATGTCCACTTGGGGTTACATAAATTGCAGTTATCTCATAGTATCACAACAAGTAACAAATATATCAAAGTTAACCCTTCAAATCAATTCTGTATGTGCTATTAGCATAAGGTGCGAAAAAAATTAAATAACTGTTTTAAAAAGTTATCAACAATTCTGAAAAAATTTGAAAATGATACAAAATTTCTCTTCAAAATTACAATCCGGGCAGTGCCTCCATTTTTGTCACAGGTTTTTTCTAAAAAAACCTGGCCCAGTTCGGGTTTAGTTTATAAACAGGAGATTTACTTCATACAACAAGTACATTGATAAACGGAAATTAATATGAATATGACCGACTTTATTAGGTTTAGGATCAATCGATCAAACCTTCAAATAAACGTGGTTACAATATGTGCAACACAGACAGTAACAATGCAACAAAGATGCAGTCAATTCAATTGTGCTTAACAATAAGTAACAACTGGTACAGCATTCAATATTAAACAGGACAAGGTGTATCCTAAAATTAACAATTTATCAGCTACAGATAAGTCAATGGACTGGTTATTAATTACAATCAATGTAAGGTCGATTATGGGGATTATCGCGGGTCTTGTAGGGCTCGTCCTTTCCCTCAGGCGGAGAGTGTGCCTTCAGCGTGGGATTGCAGTAGATGGGGTCCACTACCAGCTGGAAGGGGGGCCTGATGCAAGGGGCAGGATCGTCTGTATTGGGGGTATGACAGTCGGCTGTATGAGAGCAGCCACAGTACCAACTTTGTGCGTCTTATCTGGCCGATGTCATAACAAGCTCTCCTTCTATCATTTACATCATGGTCTTCACTGTACAGCATTTCAAACAGCTAACACAGTACAAAATAGCTTCCTTTTAACTTGCTTACAAGTAT